>NW_023494802.1:21320811-21385811 GCF_904425465.1 Colossoma macropomum | reverse complement strand
CTTACTAATTGTTGTTGGGGAAAGAGGGTCAGAACACACACTATGTTGCAGTGCATGCTGGGGACTGTAGTGCATCTCATGGTGAAACAGACTACTAAGAATAAAAAATAAAAATAATTTTGCGGGCCGAACAGGACACATGGGCTCTACAGGACCACCACAGAGCAGGTACTATTTGGGTGGTGGGTCATTCTCAGCACTGCAGTAACACTGACGTGGTGGTGGTGTGTTAGTGTGTGTTGTGCTGGTACGAGTGGATCAGACACAGCAGTGTTGCTGGAGTTTTTAAACACTGTGTCCACTCTATTAGACACTCCTACCTTGTCAGTCCACCTTGTAGATGTAAAGTCAGAGACGATAGCTCATCTGCTGCTGCACAGTTTGTGTTGGTCATCCTCTAGTCCTTCATCAGTGGTCACAGGACGCTGTCCACAGGACGCTGTTGGCTGGATATTTTTGGTTGGTGGACTATTCTCAGTCCAGCAGTGACACTGAGGTGTTTAAAAACTATTGTGTAATTATTATGTAATTGTAGAACTACAAAGTGCACCTATATAGTAAGTGGAGCTGATAAAATGGACAATGAGCGTAGAAACCTGATCTTAATGTTATGCCTGATCAGTGTGTGTAGTAATAGATTATTAATATAGACTACTAATAACATAGACCATATAGTAAGTAGAGCTGATAAAATGGACAAAAATTTAGATACAAGGAGGTGGTCCTAATGAAGTAGCCAGTTGGTGTGCTGTGGTGCTGCTACTACAGTCTCCCTGCAAAGCGCAGACCGACTGACATGCATTTACATGGTTATAATCTGAAAGGTGAAGTAGTAGTAGTGCTCTCGGTCATTTCATATTTAGGTTGTAGTTGTTTTTTTGATGTTTAAGAAAGTCTGGTCAGTTTAATACCTGCTGTGAAAAAGGTCCAGTGTGTAGAATTACTTTTTATACATATTCAGAGCACAACAATGCACTGATAACTGATACACTGCCTCCCTGTGTTCGTTTCGGTTCTGAAAAGCCCTATTTGCCAGATGATGTTCATTTTGTATTCATTGTTGTTCAATTGTGCTTGATTTTAGGAGCCCAAAACAGACAAGGATGATGAGTACTGTCGTAAAGTGAATGAGTACCTGAACAACCCGCCAATGCCAGGTGCCCTTGGCAGTGGGGGCAGCGGTGGACATGAGCTGTCTGCTCTTGGCGGTGAGTGTGGAATACAACCACTGCTGCTGCTCTTAGGGAAACCTTAGCTTTATAAGATGTTTTTAAGGCTGATCTTCTCCAAAAACATAAATTCAAAGACATGATATCGTGACAGAATCAGGCCAGATGTTTTTTTATTCTGAAGAAATAAATTCTGAGTTATAAAACTGTTAAACTGACAGACGTGTATACTGTAGCATATACAGAGTATACAGATATTGTCTTCATTGCTAAGCCTGCATGTCTTGAACTGGACTTTAGTTTTGCTTTTTGCCTAGGAGAAGGGGGCCTGCAAAACCTTCTGGGAAACATGAGCCATAATCAACTCATGCAGCTGATTGGCCCAACAGGACTCAGTGGGCTTGGTGAGTGAAACATTACTGTTTCCAAATAGCAAAAGCAAAAACATTATAAGTACATTAATGTAAAATTAATATTTCATTGTGCTTTTGTGTTTTACAGGTGGCCTTGGTGCTCTGGCAGGTCCGGGGCTGGCCAGTCTGCTGGGCAGTGGTGGTCCAGCCAGTAGCAGTTCAACTTCCAGGTTCTTATAAGCCATATATTAACAGTACTGCTGCCTCTTATAACAGCCTTATGACCAGTTTAGATATCTAATAGTAATGACAAAGGCTGTCAGTTCCTGAACTCTGTGATCATGAGAGCACAGCTGTTATATGATGGTCTTTCTCTGTGTTTCTGAAGCTCCCGCAGCCAATCAGCAGCTGCCACGCCTTCCTCTGGATCCGCTGCCCGTCTAAGCTCCACCCAGGCACCAACAACCCCGGTGACCCCTGCTGCAACCTCCACAGGTTCCCCCACCATAACCCCCACAACCCCAGCAGCCCAAACCCCCTCATTGGCTGCCGGAGTGGGAAGCCCCACACAGCCAATTCAGCTGAGTGACCTCCAGAGTATCCTTGCCACCATGAATGTGCCTGCCATGGCTGCAGAGGGTGGCCAGGGAGGTAAGAGAAAGGGGGCCCTAAAGACAAGTCACCTTTATTTCTATAGCACATTTAAAAGACAAGTATCAACCAAAGTGCTGCACAATAAGATCAATCAAAATACCCACTGCTAACTAATCAAAACTAAACAATACACTGGAAAAAAATAACAACCTGCATACAAAACAAATTGGATAAAAGCAATAAAACAAAAAAGGACAAAACAAAATAAGAGCTACACTGGCAAGGCAGAACAGATACCGAGTGCATAATCATTAAAAAGACTCAAAAGCCTGAGAAAATATATGGGTTTTAAGATTTGACTTAAAAACCTCTATTGTGGGGGATTCCTTTATGAAAAGGCCCGGTCGCCTTTGAATCTCATCTGAGAGCATGGAATGGCTAAGAGCAACTGGTTAGACGGTCGTAGAATGGAAGCAGAGGAGGTCAGAGATAAAGCTCTGAGCCATGTAATGCGTTACAAACGAATAGTAAAACTTGAAATTCAATTCTATATTTTACTGGTAACCAGTGCAATGGCACAAGCACAAGGGTACTCTGCCTTTTTTGGGGTGTCAGATTCCAGTCAGCATTGCAGAGATTTTCCGAACTGTATACATCTTTATTCACCTCATCAGCTGATTACCTCGCATAAGCTAGCATTATATTATAAATATACATTAGAGATACACAATACCACTGTTTTCCTTTTCTAATACAGATCATGAAACCTGTATCAGCCAATACCAGTCTGTTTTTGTTTTTTTTTTTCTCTTAAGCATTTATTAAAAAAAAGCTAATATTTAAAAATGTAAAATGCGATATTTTAATTGAAGCACTTCCCTTTTCTCGTTCCCGTTTCTTAAGAACATCTAAAAGTAGGCAATCATGTTCAAACACTCAGCTACCCCTCAATAAGAAATAGACACATTACAGAACAGTCTTTTTTTTCCAGGATCAGGTCAAGACCAGCCCTCCTTCAACCACCCTCCCCAGCTTCTTTTCTTTACTGTCCAGGCACTGAAGATCAGGCACAGGCTGTCTGTCTTACCTGGTTCATTCAGTACATTTTCTCGCTGTGAAGTAAACAAGATATGCTGTCCTTAACAGTAGCTCACCCTTGTTGGCTAGCTGGACACAGGCAGGTTTGCACAGAATAAAACAGATAAACAAATCCTTTTTGACCTACTTTATTCATATTTTAGACAACAAGATCTGTAGAAGTCCACAAAATGTAAACCTGAACTTAATAACATTGCAGAAAAGGTCAACCCAACCTCCTCAAGGTGTGCCGAGTTAACATGAACAATCTGCCCCACGGACATCCGTTTGATTCGGCACTTCAGCCCGACTCGGCTCTGACTGTTCGCCCGATGTTCGTCCACTTCCTGTAACCTTCTTTTCAAATTAAAAGGCCTTTGCAGTTTCATGACATTTCATAAAATCCTGAAGGAGCGGCGGCAATAATTTTGAAGCGCCGGGCCGCCTCTGAAAAATATCACTGCAGACGTGATATGACACAATGTGACGGTGCTGCTTCAGGCTAGGTTTGTTACAGGACTAGATTAGATTAATTGTTTTTCTTTATGATATCCAGTACAGTGTCGGGACCAAGGACTATCCCCTTCAACCCCAGGCCTCCAACATAATATTATGAATAAAAAATCTTTTAATACTGGCTAAACACTTACATTAATAACTGTTTGAAGTTCTCAAAAGATGGCAAAAAGGAAAGAGTATTCAGACGCTGAGTTTGTGGAAAGAGGGAAAAAGGCTTCTTTATTTCAGCATTAGGTGGCACAACTGCGCAAATACAATGTTCCAAACAACAGTTTATACCATTTATCTGGAGTAGTTTAATATCCCCCCCACGTTACTTCTCAAATTTTGTTATTAGCTCTTTTACTAATAGGTGCATCTCTTCGTCCATCAATTTGGCCATCGCATGATGAGCTCACTCCTAAAAACTGGTTTCAGCCGGTTTGTACCAGCCTGCTCTACCTTTCAAGGTCAACTTGCCCCTCTCTTCACTGGGTCAGTAGGTACACACAGGCCTGTCTGTGAACCCAGAGGCTTTCCAGTGTCTAGAATCTCCTATACAGACAGACTAAGGCTGACCGTTTGTGAGATAATTAATATTCTCTGTTAGCCAATTGCTACCTATTTGATTATCGATTACAATATAATTTATTTGATTACTGATTAAGGGAATATTTATTCAAAATCTCCGTCGACAGCGTCTTCTCCTTCAATTGTCTCGATACTGATACCAATTAATGCCGATATACTATCTCTACTGCGCATAAACAGCCTGTACACTTCTACAAGCAGGACACACGGTAATCTTAGCAGTGCTGTGACCTTCCAATATAATGAGTGCTGAAACCATTGAATTACATTTGTTGCATAGGTTGCCAGGCGGACACCGGGGGTAAGGCCTGTGTTGTGCTTGAGAGATGGATCAGAACGGAGTAATTTCAGAGTTCATTGCTCTAATGAAGTGCTGTTTCTGTCTGTGTGCAGTGGATCTGGCCAGTGTGTTGACTCCTGATATAATGGCTCCCATTTTGGCTAATCCTGAGGTGCAGCAGAGGCTACTGCCTTATCTGCCCACTGGAGAATCCTTACCGCAGAGTGCCGATGAGATCCAGAACACGCTCACCTCTCCACAGTTTCAGCAGGTAATGCACACAATCACCCTACGCTTTCACCAGACGGCCCCCACCCACAGCCTCTCACATGAACTTTGTGTGTGCAGGCGATGAGCATGTTCAGCAGTGCACTGGCATCAGGGCAGCTGGGTCCTCTTATGAACCAGTTTGGCCTGCCTTCTGAAGCAGTGGATGCAGCTAACAAAGGAGGTAAGACTCCCATCATTGCCATGGTGTTACTGGTATTTGTGAGGCCATTACTTGTTGTTTTTAATAACTGGCTTCTGTGTCTGAATGAAAGTCTTAAATTGTCCTATTATTCATCAGAGCTGTAGACTCGAGTCATATGACTTGGACTCAAGTCCGACTCGAGTCACAAATTTGATGACTTTAGACCTGACTCGTGAAAATCGAGAAAGACTTGACTTTGACTTTAACATCAATGACTCGGACTTGGTAAGACTAAGAAAGTGGAAGAAACGTGGAGAGTCTGACTGCAGACGGCTACACAGTCGGTTACTTTTCATGTGAATGGATTCGTTTCCTACCGTAAACTGAATAAACAGCAGCGTCGTCGGATGGTTGATACTGTGCTTATTCTCAGTTTACTTTAGAAGACAAGTGAAGCATTTAGAGTTCCAAGTTCGCCTCCACAAACCAGCAACGCATCAACAGCATCAATGCGCCCTCAATCAGCACTTAAACTCCGCTCTTACTGGAGAAACTCACCAGGCGAAATGTTCGTTTCCCTCACAGCAGCAAAACAAACACAGCTCTGTCTGTCTGACTGATTTAACAGCCTCTGCAGGTAAAACAAGCCTAACATTCACCACAAAGCTGAGGTTGATTTCTTCTTTGCCAGCTTCGTATTGGAATTTTCCGTTCCACCTTAAATGGTGCAACGGTGAGGCGGTGGAATGCAACTGCTGCACCTTTTAAGGTAGAATGGAAAATTCAACCAAGAAGCTGCTGGTGAAAAACGTCAACTTCAGCTTCGTACATTTACCATCATTCTGCTGTCCTTTCTGTCAACTTTGTTCGGCTCCGTCGTTTTGGTTGCTGTTGTTTAAATTCAGTTCAAACGCCGTCATTTTTAGTCGGCTGGGCTAGTTTTTATTTTTATCCCAGTGTTCCCAAAATGATCAAAAACTGTCTTCAAAGACAAGGTTTTTTAAAATGAAGTTCAGTAGTACTTTCATGTGTAGTGCTCTACTCTGTGTGTACACCAGTATGTCTGTCACGCTCTCTTAAAAAGGATGGTTCCTTAAAGGTTCTTTGGTAAAGAAAATAGCTCTAAAAAGAGCCATGAACACTCAAAGAACACTTTGCATTATTAAAGGGTTCTCCTATTGTTGCTAGCTTGACTTTGTAACAATAGAAGAACCCTTTGGGTGCTATGTAGAACCCTTTTTAAAAAGGTTCTGTATAGAACCATCTACTGCACATTCTTAAGAACTCTTTCATGAGCAAAGAGCACTTTCAAAGGATTCTTTGTGTTTTTAGAATTATTTTCTAACCCTTGAAGAAACATCCCTTTAAGAGTGGTTATGTGTACCATGGATTTTGTTGGAAGGGTAAAAAAAAAAATTTAAATTATGAAAAATTAATGAAAAATGAATATACAGCCACACGCTGCTAACATGCTGTCGTTAAGATGCTGTATTACTGATACCTTTTATTCAGTGTTTTGGCTTTAGTGAAGAATGCAGACTGACTTGTTTAGGACTCGAAGATTAGGACTATTGATTTAGGACTTGAACTGAGACTCGCCTGTACTGACTCGGGACTTGAATTGAGACTCGACTATCTTGACTTGGGACTCGACTCGGGACTTGAGTGTCAAGACTTGAGACTTGCAACTTAGTGACCTGTTCTCACCTCTGTTATTTATAGATGTGGAGGCTTTTGCCAAGGCCATGGAAGGCAGCAATGGGAAAACAGATGATTCTGGTGATGCCAAAGATAAGAAGGATGATGATGAGGACATGAGTTTGGATTAGTAAAGTCCCAGGTCAGCTTCCCAATCAAGACAGCGCTCTCTATTATCGTTATTCAACCGTGTAGGTCTTAAAAGTAAAGTATGCTTGTATGTTTTGTAAGTCTGTCATGTAATTAAACTCTCAGCTCCATCTGATTGTCTGTATTCATCTCTTGGAGGCTTTGTGAGTGAAGATACAAGACGCAGGTTGTATCAAAGAATTTTATTAGGGAATTTGATTAAAAATGTGACGATAGGGTTTATATTTGAGTTTTAAACTCCAGTGATCATTCGTACTTCTACAAAATGAGTCCCATTTCTACAAGGTGAGATGGTGTTGATGTGCTAAACCTGGGCTTTGCTACTTTCAACTTTGTTTCCATTCAGATTTTTAAGCATAAAAGCAAACCCAAGCGTAGCTTTAGACATCACTGGTCCCATAATTGTCCAATTTTTACAACTGAGGTTATGGAGTTAGAGGAGAATCACTGATAGTAAGACCAGTAACACATTACTGACTGCACAGAGACTAAGCTATTACATTAACTCAGCAGTCTGTCAGCAACACCCTGCACTAGATAGAGCTTACAGTACTGGTACACACCCAATAGACTCATTTAACAGTGGCTTTACACTCAGTGCCTTTACAGAAAATAGAACCGATATCTTAAAATATACATTTTTAACAAAACATAAATATCTGTTTAATTTAGCTATGGTATTGGTAAACCCACCACCTGTTGATTTGATCATAATGGTGCGTTGGCCGTGTCAGGCAGGGATTGTGGATAATGTAGTCTGAACTACATGGCAGGACATCCCTGAGTGCCCACAGCTCCAGAGACAGAGGATGGTTTGGACAGCGTAGCCGACCTGCCGTTCAGCACTGCTTTCCGCACACAGCCGTGGTAGGGAGGGAGAGAGGCCGGGAGACCAGGAACCTCCACCGCATCTGTCAACACGTACACACATTTACCTTTGCAGCGTTTTTCTGGTGAAACGGGTTATTTCTGTCGACAAGTGTTGCAAGGATATTTTGTGTGTGTGTATATATAAAACAAAACAAAACCTTGTATCTCTAAAATGGTAACTTTACAGAAATGCTTTTAATGTAACTCAGTGGAACCAGACTTTTTTTCCAAGTAATTTTGGGACATTTGGTCTATTCTTCATGAAATTTATACACAATGTAAAGGGTAACAGGTATTTTCTAATTATGTCAAAAACTCCAAAAAAATGGATTCAAGGTTTTGTTTCGACAGGATATATATATATATATATATATATGAAATTATATATAAATTCCTATTCAATTCATAACCTTAAAAAAGTGACATACCTGGCATGTTGCCTAGATAGAGGGTCTCGTTTGCCCCGTTAAATCCTCTCTGTTTGGGGCCCACGCGGTATTCGCTCACGGCGTCCACACGCAACTGGATCACATTACTCTTCTTCACAACTGCAAAACAAGAGTGAACGTCCTGAATCCTGATCTGATTATTAGGGCATCTGTCGTATTCATTCATTTTATGTTTGTGCACATGTATGCACACACATGACACCATAAACATTAGGTGTCACCTGTGAAATGTGAACTGCCCTCACCTGGGCGAAATATTTCAAACAAAAAGTATTTTTATTCAGATGTGAATTAAGACTACGGTTTAGCGTAGAGCATGAGAGCTGAACAGTGGAAGACCTCCACAATGATGGTAATACAGGAGTGTGTTGGGTATTAAGTGGTGCTCCTTACTGAAGACAGTGTGCCAGTTCCCATCACACAGCGAGTTCTCTGGTGTGAGTGAGACCGAGACCTCTCCATCTCCGCTGTCCACCAACACAGTGACCTGCACACAAAGCCATACTCGGTCATGTTCAATTTAGCACATGAATAAACACCCCACAACGCAGACCAGGGCTGCAACAAACAACTATTTTGATAATTGAATAATCTATCGATTACTGAAACGAATAATCGATTATTCAGATTATGAATTTTATGTATCTATCAGCATTAAAAGCTTTTGCCTTGAGGTTGTTTTATGCAGTTGCTAACTAACAGTAAAGACAAAGACGAATACCTGATTCAAATATTCACTGTTTTAATGAACGTTATTGCTCATACAAAAGATAAATAAATATATTTTTCCTGTCGAAATTTAAAATCAGTGTCTGTGTTTACATGCAAAGATTTCTGCCAGTCTGATTGAACACATTCAGATTACAAATTCAGACTGAGGTGTTTATTCTCACTCTACTCAACAATCTGATGAAAATCTCTGTTTACATGCTCACTACAAGTAATCAGGTCCAAAATTACACGCATTTGGGTAGAGAACTGCTTAGTGTAGACGTTACCATGACAACCAGCATCACGTGAGTCCAGTCAGAGTGAGATGAGCAGCAGTGAGCAGCGCTTGTGTTTTTAATTCCTTTAAAATGATGTCAGACTCAGGAAAACGTCCTTCACATGTCCTTATTAAAGAAGGCCGAGAGGAAGACGTCGTGTTCTGAGACACATAAGCTGGACGTCCGTCCCACCGCCGTCTTTTAAAGATCAGAGCATAAACTTCGTCTCCTCTGCAGACCAGTTTCTGCTCCGCCATGTTGAACGGTATAAACTTTCACTATGACGCGACGAACATGATCAGAACGGACTTAAATATATTAACTTATATTGCTATATGCTTACAATTTACTGCTGAAAGCCAAAAATCTTAGACGTTCTTTGTATTATTTTATAAAAATAATGTTTACAGAGCAGATCACTGAAGAGACGCCATCTGTTTATAGTTTACAGCCCAGATTTGTGGAAAAATGGGTCGACTTTCAGTAGAACAAAAAAAATTCAGTTCAGCTTCTTTTATTATAAGGGTTTAAAATTACATCACCATCTATTTGACTGGGAAGAAGACAGTTACAGCTCTCATACGACCCCCACCTTTAGAATGTAGCTTATAAATATGAAAGTTATGAAGAATATGACGAAGTGCGTTTTGGAACCACCGGTGGTCTCAAGGAGTTAAAGAGGTTAAAACTGTAAACGTTATTTGTAAAGTGAACCGGGTCGCTATGAATAACAGTTACTTTCTTCTCTGTTTCAAGTCCATTAACTGTTACAGCTCAGCTCAGAACCTGAGGTAGGACGGCTTTTAACATGAACGTTAGCAAACCAGCTCGAAAGCACAGCTACCTTACTTCTTCATTCAGTGAGCCGTGTTTCATTCTCAGATGCTCCAGCGTGGAGGATGAGCTCTCGTGCTAGTTAAGGTCGGCTTTTCACACATTTACAAATATTCATCATTAACAATAAACAAATTCCTCCCTCCAAACGAGATTCAATGCCTATTTCGTTGGGCACGCAGCAAATCAAATCCTGGAAGATTCTGCCAACCGTAACATTAAGCTTATATAACAGCAACTGACCACTTCTGTCGAGAACTTGTGTTCTAGAAAGCGGAACTCAGAGTATTTCTTTGGAGCTGCTGCAGTGGCTGGGTAATCAAAAGGCCCGTATCACTGCAGCAGCTCCAAAGAAATACTCAGAGAATTTGAAGTAACATGTAAACATTCTTAAAGTTTCAAAATACACCATTTACAGTCCATATCAGAACGTTCAGCTGCAAAAACAGCCTGTTTTAAATTCAGCGTTTCTCTGATGTCACGAGAACCAAACTCATTTACATCTGTCCAGCTCTTTAGACGGCTCTGTCTGCTTATACTGAAGTAATAAGCAGGGTTTGATTGAAAGCTCTGACTGGTTTTTGAATGAGGCACAAAACAGGACATTAGCTAACTAACTCAACGGCCTTACCGCGATGTGTCATCTTCATCCAGTGAGTCGTGTTTCCTCTTCAGATGCTCCAGTATGGAGGATGAGCTCCCAGCTGAGGTCGGCTTTACAAACAGCACGACTGACAACTTTTTTTCTGAATTTAGCGTTAAATGCTCCCACCCTTGTTCCTGAGGCTGCCGTCGCGCTTTGGTTAACTCTCCAGTGAGCGATAATGTTAAAACTTTCCCAATGAGCGCGAGAAACACGTGATGACATCATCAACTAATCAACTATTAAATTAGTTGCCAACTAATTTGGTTGCCGATTTCAGTCGATTAATCGTTGCACCCCTATTGCAGACTCTGGACAAAATGAACGAAATGACAAAACTACAAATCCCCTGTAACAGCCGGGTACTGACCTCTCCACGGTTGAGGTAGACGCTGAGCTGCTGGCTCGCTCTGCCTCCTGCGTGGAGCAAGAGGCCAGAATCAGACATGGGCCGAACCTCCAGCTCCAGCTCCAGCTCCAGCTCCGGACCCAGCACCAGTGACTCATCTACCACAAAAACACAGACATATTTCAGTGGACATAGAAAGAAACTAAACTTTGTAATATGCCGACTGCGCTGGGTGATGAAATTTTCACTGTAAAATTGATTAAATCACCAAATTTACCACTGAATTTGTAGGATAAGTGTACAAGACGTCTACAGAGGAACGTGTACTGACTGTTATACTGCACTACTGTACTGTGTGTGTTGTATGTACTGATTTGTGCATTGTAAAAAACAAAACAGCTCCAGGTCCAGTTCACATTGTCCTTTATGGTTAGAGAAGCTCAAAGCACACAGTAACAACAAAATACTCCGGACAGCGACAGCCGTGGGTTTGTGCGATCTTTCCAAAAGACAGCAGCTCCGGCGTTTTTAAAGCACCCTTATTACTATAACTGTCCTGTGTGACTGATACTGGCTGCTAAAGTTCCTTCGGGATCAATAAAGAATCTATCAATCAATCTATCTATCTATCCATCTATCTATCTATCTATCTGTCTATCCAACTATCTATCTATCTATATATATATATCTATCTATCCATCCAACTATTCATCTATCTATCCATCCATTCATCCATCCATTCATTCATCCATCTATCTATCCATCCAACTGTCTATCCATCCAACTATCCAACTATCTATCTATCTATCTATCTATCTATCTATCCATCTAAAACGATTTGTCACAGTTCTAACTACAGCAACGTGCGAGTTCAGAATGCCGCCACCATTTAAGGTGAAACGGGAGAATCTGAACAAGAAGCTGGTGAATATAAAGCCGACTTCAGCCTCGTCCTCTTGTGAACCTAAATATAAGATAACCTGAACGTTTTGGTTCTCAGTACAACTTAGTACTACGAGGTACTAGACTAAACATCTGACACTGAGGAGATATTTACTGTTTATCTAAAAAATGCGTGTTTATCAGTGAAATATTAGAGTCTAAGCGCTCAGCACACTTCTTGTGAAATGAAGCTCCTCAAAGCCATCCATCTTTGTTTCATGCCACGCCTCTTTACCAACCAATCACAGGCTTCGTTGTGTAGCATCTTCGTCCGTGGAGTTCGCCCAGCTGTCACATGCGTGACACTGTGAACAAAGCCTCCGTGCGACGTCTGCGATTGTTTGTTTTCTCCGCAATCGCCTCATATTGTTCGCTGAAGCCAGGCGAACGACGTTTCCACAAACCTCTCCCGGGTTAAAACGTGGCTCAGCCACTCAGATGTGTTGTGTGATGAACTTCAACCACGCTACCTATAATTTGGTGTCAATCAGGTGGGGTCTGACTTCTAAAAGAGTTGTGGTGAACAAAAAGTGGCCTGAGATCTTTTCACTGCTGAAGAGAACCAGAAAGAGAACTGAGTACCCTGTGAAGTTCAGACACAAACGGCACTGAGGTCATTCCAGTTTGATTCTTTTAAAAAGAACTAAATTCTTTTAAGCCTGTGATCATTTTGAGTGACCGTACTGTAAGCGAGTTTGGTGGATTCTTTCAGTTCGGGCTGTCTTTGGGAATTCTGAAGGAAAAATATTTCACAACAAGAAAGGGTTCATGAGCTGCTTAAGTTGAGAAACTGACTAAGTAAAGGAGTTTCATGTTCAGCAACTGTAGAAAATGCTGGGTGGGGTGCTCACCGACAGCAACGCGTCCTCCCTGAGTAGAGAAGTAAACACCCGGCTGGAGAGGCTCCTGGTAACACGGCACCACCCCCACACTGTGAGAAGGACTTAGAAGCACCTCGTTCAGCTTCACATCCCTGATACAGCCCACAAAACCCGGCTGGAGGGAGGCAGAGAGATGAGGAGAAGCGTTAGTTCTGTTAGACGTGCTGCTTTTCTGTGTTTCTCTGGATTTGGTGAGATGTTAATGTAAGTTTACCGCTGCTGCTCGGTGGTCAGAGGGAAGGCCACCAATGTAGACAGGGCCACTCAATGCACTTTTCCCTCCAGAGAAAGACACCTTCCTGCTCTGGGCACTGATGCCGTCCACTATGAGACTGGCTTTGTCCCTCTCTATCCTCACAAACACCTGGACAGACACAGGCAGGTTACAGAGCCAATTAATCTCAGAAATGGCACCGATGGCACTATGACAGGGTGTCAGAACTGGGCCGAGAGCAGCAGACAATACAGGATCAAACATTAGAGCAAAAAGAGAATATATTAATTTGTAGCAAATCTCGCCTGAAAATCACAGAATTGCTTGTAAATATAATGTAAAATGAAGTAGTTTGTGTAACAACAGTAGCCACGTGCAGCCTAACGTTAACATAGGAACGAGTAGTTATGTATTTCGGAAAGAAACGAATATTAGAAGATATTATCCGTTTCGGAAAAGAAAAAGTGCCATCCTGTCATCTCTACTGTCTTTGAAGCGTGCCATACTAAAAGCTCCATCCTATACAGCAGTGTAACACTCACCGTGTGCCACATGCCGTCGTCGTACTTGGTGCTGGTTACGATGCTCGTCTTTCTCTTTCCTCCGTTTACCAGCAGCATCAGGCGTCCCTCAGACACTGAGAGCGTCACGGCCGCCCTGCCTCTCTCTGCTGCTGCGTGGAAGATGAGTCCACTGGGTGAGTTCACCCGCACTCCCATCGCAACGTGTGGCCTGTGAGACCCACAGTAAAAAAATATTAAGATGTGAAGGGCTACAGAAACCGGCCCTGTCCCAACTGCTCCTCCTGCAGTCCTCAGTGTCCCATTTAGCATGTTGGTGTTTAAAAATGTACCCCTAGTGTGGCTTTTGGTGAAACCAGCATCAATTAACCAATTTCCTTGGGATAGAGTTTACTGACTAAACTTATTCAATTTTACTTTTATGATTTTTATTATTTAATTATAGCATTTGACTTATTTTTTTACTGTACAACTTCTTAATCCCTGATTCCTGTATTACTCGGCTACATTATAAATGAGGGTCTCCCTCAATGTATTCAGAGTTTAAATAAAGGTTGATTGATTGACTGATTGATTGATTGATTGATAGATAGAGTGTATACTGCCGGCTTTACAGATGCCTGGCCAGGTATGGTGCATGCATCACCAACACACAGCACAAGTTTCTCTCAGTTTCACACTCTGAAGACACTCTCTCCCATATGTCCACTTGCTGACATCACCAAAATACTGACTTGCAGGAGGACCACAGGGGTTTAGGGCATAATTTGGGACAGGCCCACAGTGCAAGAGGTGAGGATGGATGGAACACGCACGTTTTGCTAAAGGCTGGTGGCACTGAATCAAAACGCATGTGGCTGAGGGAGGAGCCACTGAAGTGGTAGGCACCGGGTTCCTGGACGGACTTCTCCGCGGAGCAGGATTCACGGGCAGAGCGACTCCTGGAATTGCCAGCAGGCCTCCTCAGCTTCCCCTAAACACAAACACAGTTATGCCGTAATCAATAAGCGAACTGAACAGAACCTCTCCATCAACGTTAAGGGGCAGATTACTAACATTTCACACCGTCACCATTTCAGCGTTAAAAGGTGGCTGCTGTGATTTACCGCAACGGCTCTTTGATGTCTACAAGTCTCTTTGCTCTTTTGCCTCATTGCACATGAACTTACAGGAGTTTCCCTCTCAAAAAGCAAAATACTGAAAGGAGATTATTCTAATGTAGCACCCAGTGTACCCAGTGTAATTCACCAACACTAAAGCTAAATACAGACTGGGTTTTATTTAACGCCTGAAAAACACTTGCCTTATTTTTGGCACTAATATGGCTACTATTGTTTGTGCAAAGAAGAGAGTTTACAAACACATTTACATATTTTTAGTGTACAAAAAAACCTGATACAAAACAAAAATAAAAATCAAACCAAATAGTTTTATAAAATACTGTTTTAAACTGATATTTCCTAATATTTTGGACGTATTTTACAGTGTTACCAATGAACAGGTTATAATAATTTGACAGTTTTCTAAATGATTGTTAAAAGCACAGTAAAACTGTAATCACTTTACTAAAGCTCCTGTTCTCACTGCCATTCTCTGATCACCTGCACAGTTCCCAAGTGCCCCGGGGGCTCCCAGTGAAATTAAACAGGGTTTTTACAATTTCACAGTTTCCAAATGCCCTTTGCACAAAACTGCCACAGAAGTCCGGTTCATTCCTCCAGCCGACAATCAACACATTGATTCAAAACAGAAAGCAAAAAAGAATAACTTATTATTTCTAAACACTGATTTTCTGTGAATTTCTGACATAAACTGTTGAATTCATGTCTAATTTTCTTGTCAAGCAATAATTTTTTTTTCTGAGTCAGTCATTATTCCACCTTGACAAGTCAAGATATTGAGAAAACAAGCAATTACTTTGCCCTAATGAGTCAAAGTTTGAATGTGAAACAATAAGGAAAGATTTTTTTCCTATCTGGTTGAAATGGGCTTTCTTGTAAAATACACTTGAGCCAAAACTGGTTATAACTGTGCTGGTCATACGTTAAACTGTGTTCACTTGAATGGAAGTTCCTGCTAAACTGTCCACCTCAATTAGCGCAAAGTGTCAGTAGACTGTTGGTAATTATCGTCTCTTTTAGTACATCTGCCCCTTAAAAACAGACACTGTTCTCACTGTACCTTGAGGTCTTTGTGGCGTGGAGGCGAGGCCAGTATCTTCTGTGGTTTCTTAGCAGCTGGACACTCCAGAGGAACATTGACATTATCACTGGCTTTCAGCAGATCCACCACTGTCTTAGAAATTGCAGTCCTAAAGGCAAAACACAGTTTAGTAAGATTTACATTTTTGTTTTTTTCCCTACTGAAGTCCACTTATAACATTAGTGTGGTTTTATGTACTAAAACAAGTCGCACTTCACTTCTACATAGGTCATGTTCATAAGGCTACATAACAATTACATAAGCCTTGCAAGAAAGTTGCTGAAGCCAGAAAACACAACGTGATGTCACCA
The DNA here is from genome assembly GCF_904425465.1 of Colossoma macropomum. Taxonomy (NCBI): domain Eukaryota; kingdom Metazoa; phylum Chordata; class Actinopteri; order Characiformes; family Serrasalmidae; genus Colossoma; species Colossoma macropomum. Next base: position 21,369,784 of record NW_023494802.1, on the reverse strand, counting down.
AAAACCGGTCACTTGACACTGAACTTATGTCCGCTGTCATAAAAGGCTTAAACTGTCATGTAGCCTTATGAATATGATCTTCAGTAAAGTGTTACCATATTTTCAAATTCTAATTCTGTTTCTGTGCCTTTAAAACTGCTAATATAAATGATCTCCGTTCTGATTGGCTGCCCTGTACTTGCGCCTCATTGAAAAAGCAGTCCAAGCTGAAATGCACAGAATAAACTGTTAACTTTGGACTGGAATCATCAGTGATGGGGAAAAATACACTTCAGTTGCTCCTTTCAGATGTCTGGACGTTTAAAAGGCACATTCATTTTCTGACAGGAAAAAATCTCTGATATCTACTGTTTTTCAATCACCTGTTGATGAAAAGGTTGCTGAGGCAGCCGGTGAGGTTGGAGATGCCACTGGATTCAGGTGTGCCACCAAGGTAAACATTCCCTGGAGTTAGAGCTCCACTGCTGCTTAAATCCCTGCTAGCATTGCGCTCCAGCACATCATCCACATACACACGGAGTCTGTACACACAGCCACAAAGCAAAGGCATTACTTTTACACACACACACACACACACACAGACACACACACACACACACACACAGACACACACAGACACACACACACAGATACACAAACACACACACACACACAAACACACACACACACACACACACACAGACACACACACAGACACACACACACAGACACACACAGACACACACACACAGATACACAAACACACACACACACACAAACACACACACACACACACACACAGACACACACACACACACACACACAGACACACACAGACACACACACAGATACACAAACACACACACACACACAAACACACACACACACACAAACACACACACACAGACACACACACACAAACAGAAACACACACACACAGACACACAAACACACACACACAGACACACACAAACACACGCACACACACACAGACACACACACACACAAATGCACACGTATATATATGCCTTCTCATGTAAAGTTCAAGTTACCATTTTGAAGATGTATCTGAGTCATTCTATGGAAACGTTTTGTGTCCCTGGCGTTTACAGATGTATCACGCTTGAAAAACATGTTAGGGTTACAATTTATTTATATTTATAAACAAAACAAAAAGTTATTTTAACAATTACACTTTCTTGATCCTCAGTTTAGCAATATTGGTTTTTAAATCAATCATATAGAATTCCAGGCACCACAGAAGAGCTCGTCCTCACAGTCATGTGTGAAGGGTGAGGCCATATTTTGAGGTAAAAATTGGTAGAAATTACAGGTAAAATTTAATCTATACATTACTATGACATATATGAATGACATAAAAAAACATAAAATGTATAATGAAAGTTGTGGTCCCCAGGAGTCGTGTCACTGGTGTTACCGCATAACAAAAAATCTCTTATTTTTAAATAATTTTCTGAGGATCTATGAAGAAAAGCTCATGGTGAGTCCACTGTGTCTTTCAGTTATCAGAGATTTTCTCATTTAGCTCATGATTTCATATGAAGCTTTTAGCTGAAGTCACTGGTGTGACCGACTTTATTCTGAGGTCATTGTGAAAAAATAGAATACAAATGGATTAAATTTCATATTTTAGTGGATGTTCCATGATTGACATGTGGTTTGATGCTCTGTAGCAGCCGTTTAGTAAAATGCATTGTGCATTAAAATGTCTCTGGTGTCCCTTTATTATGTGGAACACCAATGAGGATCAGTAACACCAGTGACTCCTATGGAGAGATAGAAATATTGGCGCTTCTATAGAATGACCCATCTACACAGTTTTAGGCAAAAGAAATAAAATAATATCACTTGATTTGCCTGTTCAAACTCTTGCTCAGAGCTGTACTCGTGCACACACAAATATACGTGATATATCTGATCTCTATAAGGATCAGCGAGTGCTTTTGAACACCGTGTTATTTTACCCATTTTCATTGCTATAGAACGCCACATAGTGGCTGCTGTCATCATTGTAAGTCTTCTGAGTTCGGACCTCCTTCTTGCCAGCCCTCACTACCAGACTGCCCTTCTCTAAAAACACCTGACACACACCATCCTGTGGAGAGAGCACACAAATACACACACAGTTAACCTGTTAAAGGGCGAATCAGCAGTTCTACATTAACTCCAGAGTTTAAGACCATTTATTGTTAAACTGTGTTGAACGATCAGCAGAGCTTTATTTTACTGTAAAGGAGGATTATTTTATTTTTACCTACTAATCTGATTCAGCTGTGGAGCCACAACAGGGCCGACCCCGGTATAGCTGTAAGAAAGGCATACCTGGGCTTGGTGGTGGAGCAAAAGTCCATTCTTCTGGTCAGTTCTGAAGCCAAGGCCAGCATAGAAGTTGTCTGTGAGGTTTGGAGGTTCGAGGTCTGTGAAGTCCAGATAACTCTGCCCTTTAAAATGGGCCTCACGAGCCACCTGAAAGGTTCAACCGAATGGAGAAAGGCGAGTGAGATAACTATTTTGCTTGAACTGTTACAGCTCTAAAGCCTTCTCTTTGGTAGTAGCATAGATTTTCTGGCAAATGAGATTCAGTACGAACAGTTCTGCCTGTCCAACGACTGAAATAGCAAAATATAAACAATAAATTCGGAACGAACGCAGGGGTAGGCAACGTGATAGTTATCATTATTGTCACATTATGCCAAGAAATGCTTTTCTAATCATATTGTGGACAAAGTCAGTTCTTATAACACCAACCAACTGCATGTTTCATTACAAAGACAGCATAATTAGTGCTGTTTAACTGTATTTAGTGCAGTGCAGTGCATGAAACACTGAGTAAAACAGAGAAAACATATAATTTTATTCAGACATAACATAAAAAACCCATAACATCATGATGCACACTGGGTATTGTGAGATTAAGGAAGGCTATCATGATGATATATTTTTGCCATATCGCAAAACCCTAAGATGCATGATGTATTTCATCATTATCGTAATATTGGCAATACCAATATCACAGAGAGCTGCAACAGAACCTTCTAACCCATCACTAAACTGTGTGCTGTGAGCTTACTGACCAATCACAAACACTCCTGATCAGTGTTTCTGGTGGTGTTCTGACGGATCAAGGAATTCATATGTTATAATAAATCTAAATTATTTTGGTCAAAAGTATGCAGGCTTTTAACACTGTTACACAAAGGGTTCACAATTCTATTTTTAAGGCATATCACAGATGCAATATGATCTTCTCCATACCTACAGACCTAAAACAGATGTGCTTAACTTGGAACAGATGTCTTTTATTATAATTGTGACTATAGAGAAGACAAGGGCAATGTTTTTTTATGCAAATGGATTTTATGATAGTAGGGCAAACATCACATGTATCGTCATTAAACTATAGAAAAGACATGTCAGGTACGTCTTTATTGATTCTTACGAGGTTTGTTATTAAGTGTGTTAAGAGGCGTCAGGTGAGGAGTACGAGGTAAACTCTTACCAGTAGGTTATCAGGGCAGCCGAAGCTGACCCCTGAGGTATTCATGCTCTTCAAGTCGATGTAGCTGCTCATGGCTGAAACCCTCCTAAAGCAGCCCTTTATAGAGCCCTGCTTTGGGAACAACGGCTTGAGACTGCACATGCCCACACACACACACACACACACACACACACACACACACACACACACACACACACATTACATCTAGAGATGTCACAATATCACATTCTCTTTTATTTTTTTTCTTTACCGGCTCAATGTTCAATATAGGGACCACGAATAAATATATGAGTTATGTATAATGTGCAAAACTAAGAAAACAATTCAAGATCTTTCATTTCAGCAGAGAGTTTTAGCGAATAAAACACTATAACATCAGAGTAAATACCAATAAACATAAATACAGTAAAAAGTAATATGAAGTTTTTGTTTTTTAAAGTTATAAATATGCAGGTTACAAGAATATAGTTAGAAAAGATTATGCACTGATGCACACACATTTATAATGCTCACTGTAATACCGTAATGCTTATTTATATAATGTATATATATATGTATATATATATAGAGAGAGAGAGAGAGAGAGAGAGAGATAAATCGCTGTTGTTGGAAGAAAACTTTTTATCTCCATTTTTGTTATTCAGCTTTTCACATAATTTGAAAATACCTGTTGTCCTTTATATTGTACATTAATTTCATGATGAATGGATTAAAAGAAACGACCCAAAATGACTTGGAAAAACGTCTGGTTCCACTGACTTACATTTAAAGTAAAGTAGGTTTTTTCCTTCTCTTGCAAAGTTACCATTTTGGAGATACGAGGTTTACAGCAGTGTTTATATATCTGCAACCACAGTTGCATGCGCAGCTATATACAGAATACAACTACAAGACATGGCAGGTTGTGTTTTTGTGTTCACCTCTCAGGCATCTGGTCCTCAGGAACACCACCCATGAAGTAGCGCTCTTCAAAACAGGGGATGTCAGGAAAAGAAATCTGGTACAGGAGTAAACGTTCTCTTCTCACAAAGAGCGTCCTTTGCGTAGAACGATTGACAATAATGACATCCACCTTAGAAAAGAAAAAAAATAAGATTTCTGTCATCACATTAAAATATACCCATCAAACGTTCATGTGCATATAATGGAAACTAGTTCCAAGTTTACACATCATCTAAGCTTTAAAATGCATTTTACAGTTGAAGCACAGTTGATAAAAATGTTTAATTCTGAATGAAAATGGAAATGTTATAGATTTTGGTGAAAGTGTGATCCAAAGTGTTGATTACAGCCTAAAGCCTGAGTCAGTTACCAAGTCAAAGCGTGGCTTTTCTTAACAATCTACAGCTGAGAGACACGTCAGTTTCCTTGAGCTTTGCTTTGACAGCCCTTTTGTTTTGTTTATTGCAACGTGTTGTTCCTTTATACCTGAAAACGAACACTTTCAATTACACAGAAAATACTAGCTCCCAGTAAGTGCATTCAAACCTTTGACTGGTAGTGTATCACCAATTCATAGTTGATATGAAAAAACAATGAGTGTATGAAAACACAAAAAGGCTGCATGATGAACATTAAGTCTGCGCTGGACTCACTAATTTGGGAGTGGTATCGCCGACGTGCAGCTTGTCAGGGTCTATGGAGGTGTGCTGCTCCTCCACGAGCGTCCCGTTGAAGTTGTGTAAAAGCTTAAGTTTCCCCCCGCGCACGGCAACGCAAGCGAACTTCGTCTGTGGGAGAGAGAACGGTTGTGTTAGGTCACCAGTTTCACAACTTGTGCTCAGGATTTTGGCTGAGGTCGAGTTACAAAAGGGAAAACATTGCAATTAAATATGACCTTTTAATTACTTTAAAAAGGTCACGTCACCATTCGAGGCAGAACTGTCACAATCACGAAATTTCAGCTGATGACTGTCATATAAATAACTGACTTCTCTTGTTCACTTTATGCATCAATTAAAGTCCAAGCTTGGCTTATAAGCCATCTTGCTTCCTAGTCATTTTACCCAGTAGCTAACACTGGTAGTATTGTTGAATTGGTACACTGCACTGTTGCATGCTTTCACACACACACACACACACACACACACACACACACACACACCCACACACACCCACACCCACACACACACCCCCACACACACCCACACACACACCCACACACACACAGTATCTCAGTTAAACAGAACAATGTGCAGTTGAGTAAAGCTTATACTTTTCTTTAGAGTGAAAATGTAAGCAAAAAATCATTAACTACATTATTAATATTATTAATATTATGTACATTTGCTTCCTATACTGTTCCCAATCAGAGCGTGTAGTGGAGTGGAGCCGCAGACATTTCGCCTCTTTGCTCAAAGTGTTCCTGTAATCGCTCCTCTTCATATGATTCATTCTTATAATATTTATTTTATGGAATGTTTATCTGGAATGTATGGACAAGACACTACACACCTTACTTCATTAACCCGTGTGTGGTGTTCAGGTCTGTGGGACCCGTTTTCAGTGTTTACCAAAAGAAAAAAATGATGTAATTTATTATTATTTCAACCTCAGATTCTTGGTTTTTGCTCATTTTCTGTGAAGAACATATAAAATAACCCATTTTCAGTGTCTTCACTCTGTTCACCCTCCACACATTTATACTACACATGTGGTGTTGGGTGAACCTGCGGGGAGTAAAAGTGTGGAGGTGCTGTGTCCTTCACTCTGTTCTCCTCCTACATGGCCTGCTGTTACTGTGGGTCTGTGTGTGTATGTGTTTGTATATGTGTGTGTGTGTGAGGGTGGACAACATGGACAGGCTGCTGATTGGCTACAGCTGCTAAAGGAGAACCCTACGCTGGATATTTTACACATCTGGTATTGTTATATAAATTGTTATGGCTGTATTGATTTAAAAACAGTAATGCAGTCGGTCCACCAGACACATCAATCCCACACAAGGGTTAATTGTATCATTCATGGGTGGAATTAAAAGAAAAGCCAGTTAAACCATCAGAGCTACACAGGCTTTTTTGAGAAGGTTTAGGCTTAAAGTGATGGTCCAATGACAAGCTAAACAACTGCACTGGGTAAAAAATGCACATGCTTTTAATAAACTGGACGACATGAGACTGATTCTGTGTAACGTCTGTAGAACTTCGCTGTGATTGCTGAGAATTTCCAGTATGTAGGCCTGCTGAAAGCTCCTGCAGCACTGTGTATGAAAGGCCGTCATGTGTGGGATTTAACATTCACCAGCACTTCACTCAGTCATGCAAAGGTAGTCAGTGATGAAAAAACAGAACCGTTTGGCTCGTGGGGGCAACACTGGAGCGATTTGGAACCAGAGAGAACACTGACGCTCAGACTTCCTCAAAAGCTGCTCTGTGCTCAATCAGTTTAAACCCAGAGAAAGATTTCAATAAGTTCCCTCACTTATTCCTTTATCCTCCTCAGCTTGTGGCTACATTCGAATGCTTGATTGCTGAAAGAACGATATTCCTGCATTTTGATCTACTGGTAATTGCCTTTTAGAAAGGGAACATAAAATCACCTCTGCCCTATGTTAGCAATGCACAGTTGTCTCCAAACAATAAGATGTGCTGTCTGACCTCGCTGCGGAGCAGGAGCAGAATTCCATCCTGAGAGACGAGTTTGATTTCCTGTTCTAAGCGCACGTTCGCAGAACATGACCACCTGGAGGTTATTTCAGCATAGCCTGTGCCGTCAAAGTATGCTGCATCCGCCGACGGCTTAGACCTGTAATAACGCACACACACAGGCTTATAATGATAATATCAAATTAATAGTTTATTACTGATTCGCTGCAGCTCGTTAAAGCATTCGTACCGTGGACAGGGAACAGCTTCGGTGGTGTTGAGCTCGAAGGCTTGCTCAAAGTTATAGAGGCTGATCACTTCCTCATTCAGACTCTCCAGCTCAATGCAGCCCTGGAAGTTGGACAGCTGCTTCATCTCAGGAGGAGGCTGGGAAACAGCAGGTGTTAATCAATGCACACAACAACACTGAGTGACCTGGTCACAGTAATAACATCCAGCAAATGTACATGCGAAACATTAGACTATTCTAAAAATGTACTAAAACACAACATGCTCACCGTGAAGCTGCTGGGGTAGCCCCCAACATAGAAGACTGTGTCCCCGGCAGGGAGGCTCAGGAGGCCTGTGTCACCATCTGAGATCACCTCATCCTTATATAAATAAGTCTTTTCGACTGAGGTTGTCGTCATCAGCCCATACTGCAGTATTCTACAACAAAGAACACACAGTTTTTACAAGCTGCGGCGGCAAGTGACAGTGATGACGGTGATGATGATGAAGAAGGTGAGGAAGACGATGATGATTATTACAGGAAGACTGTCTCACCTGTCCAGGGAGATGCTGTAGAAACCATCAGAGCTGAGGTCCTCTTTTGTGACCCCCTGAGCGGTCTTACTTCCAACATTAAAGAGCCAGCGGAGTTTTCTACCCTCCAGAACCATCCCCATGAACTCCTTGCTAGACTGCAACACACACACACGCAAATCACATTTACTAGGGCCGACTCTTATGATCTGAATAATCAAGCTCGTGTTGAAATATGACTCATAATTCTACAATACTAAAAAGAGCTAGACGCTTCAGAATACTAGGCTTATTTATTACAAATATGAATCGAATACGTATCTGATCTAGGACCACACACTAAAGTGGCTCAGGTCAGATTTGAAAAGATCAGATTTGTGTGTCCACACAGCCCTGAAAACATCAGATCTGAGTCACAATAGGGCAAAAAATTGGATTTGTGCCACTTCAACCTGGTAATGTGAACGTAGCCAAAGTTGAATCAGGTGTGCTTGATGTGCACAGTGTTGGGTAGCCAGGACAGGGACTGGGACCCTTGTTCAAATTACAATGAATGCTCTCAAAGGACCTATAAAGGGAGCTAACTTACATCCTTGTTGCCCAGGTAGAAGATGAATTGTGTGTTGTTGGCTTGCCGGCGTTTGCGTGCGGTTTTGGGGAGTGTGATGTGGAACTTGAGCGCGGTGTACGCAGCCAGGTCATCAAGGTTACTGGGAGTCCTCACCTGCACTCCGGACTTACCATTAAACTTCATCGACACACTCACCTGACAAAGGGGAACAAGAGAGAGCCTTGAAAAAAGGACCGCTGATTTAGGTTTTCACATCAATATTCCTCGAATGTTAACGATGTGCGCAATAGTACAAGCCTAGTTAAAAGTCACATCATTGCTGGTCATAACAAATGTACTCTGATTAGATATTATTTCTTATTTGTTTCTCATCATGTGAAGAAATTCCTTCAGATTTGTGTTTGTAAGTAGAAGAGATTAATATTATTTGGATTTAATAAAAAACATGAAAACATCTTGCTTTGTGGATGTTATTTTATGTTAATGAAACAAGCTGAATGTGAAAGCTTGAACCTCTCAATACAGAACCTAAGCCATTACATAAACTATGTACATATTAATGACATAACATGAAATGTAATTACACAAAAATAGCATAACAATACCACAGTAATAACTCTAGACGTCTAAGAGTTAAGTGAGGTCTGGTGATACGCTGTACCTTGTTGGCCGCCTTACGGGCCTCAGCAATGAGTTCACGGATTCTCAGGATGTTCTCAGAGATGTTCGGCATCTGGATTGAATTATTTTGCAGGCTGTCCAGCTTCTTTATCAACATAGGAATGGTTTCGGTGAGTGCCCCCACTGCAGAAAACACACACACACAACGCTTTGGTGACGTTCCCTTCAACTCACTGCAATAAAAGTCTACGAAGGTTTTCCAGATTGAGTAGGATTCCCTGGTGTAGCATTTTATGCTGCTTTGATTATAATCGTTTATAAGTGATGTTTTGTAGCATTTCAAATTCCATTATTAAAAAGTAATGATTACCAACAACAACAATAATCATAACATGTTTACGTTAACGAAACTTGGTGAACGCTCTCATCCAACACAACTTACAATATGATCATTTTTTACGGAGGTAGGAGAAGGTAGCCGTGTTAGGAGTCTTAGTGGTAGAGTGTAGAGTGCTTGTCAAGGCAAGGGATCAAACCCCAATCTGCAGCATGCAGGACAGATGAGTATATACATACACACACATATATATATGTGCACTTTGTAGTTCTACAGTTACAGACTGTAGTCCATCTGTTTCTCTGATACTTTGTTAGCCCCCTTTTACCCTGTTCTTCAGTGGTCAGGACCCCCATGGACCCTCACAGAGTAGGTACTATTTGGGTGGTGGATCGTTCTCAGCACTGCAGTAACACTGACGTGGTGGTGGTGTGTTAGTGTGTGTTGTGCTGGTCTGAGTGGATCAGACACAGCAATGCTGCTGGAGTTTTTAAACACTGTGTCCACTCACTGTCCACTCTATTAGACACTCCTACCTTGTCAGTCCACAGGACGCTGTTAGCTGGATAGTTTTGGTTGGTGGACTATTCTCTGATCCACTCAGACCAGCGCAACACACACTAACACACCATCAGTGTTACTGTAGTGCTGACAATGATCCACCACCCAAATAGTACCTGCTCTGTGAGGGTCCATGGGGGTCCTGACCACTGAAGAACAGGGTAAAAGAGGGCTAACAAAGTATCAGAGAAACAGATGGACTACAGCCTGTAACTGTAGAACTACAAAGTGCACCTATATAGTAAGTGGAGCTGATAAAATGGACAATGAGTGTAGAAACAAAGAGGTGGTCATAATGTTATGCCTGATCAGTGTACATATGTGTGTATGAATATTCAGAATAATATTTGATGGAATATTCGACAATGCAAATATTCAACAGTTGCAGCCCTAATCAGAAGGCAGGCATGGCTGCTTTTTGTCTTGTCATTACAGCTTTAAACACATCACACAAATAATTACTTACCTGACTTGTTGGCCTGGCTGATTGCATCATTGATCTCTTCGTTAGTGGTGTTGGAGGATCCGTACTGTTTCTGCCACTCATCCAGCTTCTCCTTCATAGGAGCCAGCGTCTCCAGCACTTCAGCTGCAGTGCTGTTAGCCTTCTCCACTGCACTCTTGGCTGCCTGGATCTCCTTTGAAGTGTTCCCTACAAACACACACAAACACACAAAACTTTCCCTTATTTTGTCTTCCAACAATTATTCAGCCTCAATACGGTGGTCTCAAGGAAAAGGACTGACCTTGAGTTGAGTTGAGGTAATTCTGCACCTTCAGCAGGTCCTTCCACAGGTCATCCTTTTTGGTCTCAGCATCTTGCAGCCGCTTCTTGATGTCTTCCAGCTGAGGCTTCACCTCTGTTCAATTCAAGTCACATTTCAGCAAATCTGAGTATCAGTGTCAACAAAGTGCATTCAGCTCAAAATCTGAAAACGATTACAGTAAAAAAACCTGAAAATATGACTGTCAAATATGAATCTGTCACAGCTGCATCAACCTGCAGTCCAATATCTTCTGAATTCATTCTCAATTTATCTTTAAATGTACCTTTAGCCAGCTCCTCTTGCAGAGCTGTTGCCTTATTCACAAGCTCAGCACTCTGGTTCTTGAGAACCTGGACCTGCTGGGGAAGGTCCTGGTTCTTGATGCTCTGTGACAAAACAAAACACAACTAACTCATTCAAATGAAGAACACTGGTGATAAGGTAAGCCATGCTTTAACAACTACTGGAGCTGGATTCATTTTACCAGAGGAGCTTAAACACCTGATCAGATGTTCACATCACTGCTGCGCATGACAAAGAACTAGAAACAGAAAACGTAAAATCGGCCGAGGGAGGTCACTCTGCGCCTCATTTCACAGCCAAGTGTATTGCCAATGCTAGTTCCAAGCCTGTCGTAGACAACTACACTGCATGGTAGAGGCTTGCCACCCAACCCAAGTCCAGTGAGGTCCAACCAGGCTTGGGTCAAGCTTGGTTTTGCTTTCTAATGAGTGATATTTTTAGGTAGATTTGTTTTTATTTGAAGGAACATATGTAAAGTTTGCACACTATTACATTTTCTTTATTGCGCGCCACACTCTCTCATTAACGGTCCTGCTGTTTGCCATAGACAAAATAAAAAGATTACTAAAAGAGAAGTAATACAAACTTTATTCATTTCATTCATCTCTACAGAGACATAAGCTGCGCTCCAAAGTCTGGGCTGCATTTCTTGGCCGCTACGTCACAGCAGGCCGTTCCAAAGTGAAGGACCCTTCATATACAGCTTAGAAATGCAGCCCACGTTCTGAGTGATTTCAATCAGATGTTTCCTTCCAGGCCTTCAGTTACCCACAGTTCTCTGCACACGAATGACGCGAATGGAAAAAAAACAGCACCATGAAAATGGCAGAAAACAAAGCCGTTGAAGCAGAGCTTGCTTTAAAATGTAAGTTGGTCACATACTTGAATTCGTCTACGTTATAAAATGTAAAATGACTGCGTTTTGTCTGCACATCGTCCATATATTTTATTAAGAGGTATTTGTATGTCTCCTCCACTCAATGCAGCGGCTCCATTTTCTCTCAACAGTTCCCTCGTGAGTTTGGCGCCGCTCTGGTGACAATACCACGCAGCCTTATTAGGATTGGTCCATTTGTGTGACCAGTAGGCTGTTAAGGAGGAGTCTTCACAGGACAGTCCTACCGAGGACCCGCCCTACCTCGGCTGCAGCCTAGACTTTGGAACGCAGCTCATGACTAAGGCTTTGTTCACACAGCAGGTAAAAGTGGCCCAAATCCGATCTTTTTCCCTTATGTGTGACACAGATGTGTGTCAGTGTGAACAGATAAACACACTGAATCTGACTTTTCAGTTCTGATTTGAGACTTTTTCATATGTGGTACTGAAATCTGTATCCGATCTACGGCAATGCGACTCAGTCTGAACAGGAATACATGCGACTTTCACGTCAATCCAACTCGACATTCGTCATAATTTCATGCTACTGAGGCTCATAAACATTTGGGCTGATATTTCTGTACCAAAAAATTAGAACAGACTCATCAAACCGCTCTGTGTTCGAAGAGATTTCGAACGAAATGGCCAAACGTGGCCGGAGGAGAGCGAGGCTGCAGCGTCAAAGAAGGCCGTGGCCAAATAATATGTCCTTTTTTACGCCGAACTCAAACACATTCTGGGTGATGAGCCCAGCTGTCAACCATGGAACTTCATAATCGCTCCTGTGATGCTGGTGAAGATGAAGCTGATCCTCCGGGAGTGACTGGCGTTCACTGGCCGTCATGATTGTTTACCTCTGGACGAGCCACGTGAAGCTCTGTTCTTTTGCTCATGTGGGTCAGTTTAGGAGCTGATCTGTTCAGACTGATGTCGCATACAGAGCACATTTAAAACATAATCTGAACAGACAAACAAAAAAATCAGATTTGGTCAGAAAATCAGATTTGGGCCACTTTTACCTGCTGTGTGAACGTTGCCTAAGTTTGGAATTCAAATTTAGCAGCACCAGTCAGGCTTGGTTTGGTTAACAGATTCATACTTAATTAAGATCACTGATCATGTCAGTCATCACTTTTATCATAGTACCTCCTCAGGTAGATCTAATGCAGCTACTATAGGTGGCTTTAATGTGAGCAAATCATTATTTGGCAAGGACAAAATACTGAAGCATGCAGGTGTTTTTTATTAAAGGTTTTACAAAGTACATGATCTTTATGGACAAGTTTGGAACTCATAGTTTAGTGTTACCTCCAGGGTCTCCGTAGCTGATTTGTTGGCTTCCTTGGCTGCGGCGTCAGCCTCCTTCACACTGTCGATGATGTCGGTGTACGACCGGGACGCATTCAGCGCTCTCTGGATGAACCCATCCTGGTTAGTATCAGTAATTACGCTGTTTGAACACAGAGGAAGAAGTTGGGACAATAAAGTCAACGATGGCGATGTGTAAACTGTGGCACAGAACAGGTGAATCAGGATAAATCTCCACAGGCACCTGGAGAGGTTCTTGGCGAGCTGGTCGAGAAGCTCAGCATGTTTCTCAGCTGCCTCCACTAGAGGGCTTTTCTCGCCAGAGGAAGCAAACTTCCTGACCTTGTCAGCCAGAGGCTGCCTCGCTCCATCCAGCTGAGCAGCCAGACGCTCGTACTCCTAGAGAGAGAAAGAGAGAGAGAAAGAGAGATAAAGAGTGGGAGGAAGAGAAAGTAAGCAAGAAAGAGACAGGGAAAGAGAATGCATGGTTTAAGTCAGTAAACGTCTCTTCATGTACCTAACATCACTGCAGAGATTTACATAGGGTGATTCAAAAGATTCATCTGATTTCAAAATGATTTCACCTGTAAATCATTACAGATCAGTGCAGTGAACTGTAAATGGTTTAAATGAGCATAAAGTTTATTATGTAATTGTAGAAGGTCTCAGTATGAACCTCCTCCAGCTGTACAGACAACATCAACACCATAGTCAAACTCATCCCATACTGGATTGAGCGTGTCGGGTGTCTCTGCACTCACGGCTCTTTCAGTGGGATTTCGGAGATCATCCAGTGTTGTGGAACCAAGTCGAACGCTCTGAGCTGTTGGAGCTTCACTGCCCACGAAAATCACACTGCACAGTTATGACGGATTCACTCTTATTGAAGTGGAGAACGCAGAACGCTTTCTGCTCAGGGGTCTCATCTCCTCTCAGACTGAAGGGAGCCATCTTCCACTGACAGTCAGAAACTATGACCTCCTCTTTCAATTGGATTGTGATTGGTTCCTCGGCGCCTCACAGTTGTAAAAATATGGTGCTTTGAAATCAGATTAATCTTTTTGAATCACACTGTATATTGACACTTAAAGGCAGCCTCCTCAACACTCCTCGAGTGTTCTATTGCTTTTACACAACAGTTAAATAAATACAGTAATAAATTAATAAACTGGGCCGTGAACGCGGCATTTAGTATGTTTTAATGTTCGCAGTTCCTTCACCAAATTATAGTTCCTTAACAAGCAGCTTGTTGTTACGTCAGAGTAACGAGCTCCGCCCACTCGCTGCACAGCCGGCAGTTCGTTCTCCAGCTCCTTACACTAAATTCCCAAACTGTCATCACCACTGAGCAGCTTTTCAGTCGGCAGCTGTGACAGAAGAACAGCTAAACAACCTGGAATCAGCCAGAAATGAACCCAACACCATTCGCCAAACTAAATGGGCTGTAAGATGCTTTACAGACTGGCTGGAACAAAACAACATTAATACTGATCTGGAAAAAACTGACAAAACTGAGCTGAACTTGATATTGCGGCAGTTTTATGGCTCAGTCTGATTTGGTCAGACTCTGAAGATCAGACTACACGTTTGGCGAATGGTGTTGGGTTCATTTCTGGCTGATTCCAGGTTGTTTAGCTGTTCTTCTGTCTCAGCTGCCGACTGAAAAGCTGCTCAGTGGTGATGACAGTTTGGGAATTTAGTGTCGTCTCATCTTCAGAGTCTGACCAAATCGGCTGTCGGTCAAATGTGATCTTAAAAGTGTCCATTTTCTGTTTGTGGCAAAGTAAGAAGTAAAAACGTTCAAATGTCTTGAGCGTCTCCTACAGCTGTCAGAGTCGTTGCTTAGCAACGGCGTCTCAGCAGAGTGACACAGTGTTTGTAAAAAACCTGTGATGGTGTGGTGAAATAACAGCACAGTTAGAACGCTGCTCAACCAATCAGCTTGCGTGGGCGGAGCTAACTGTTATATAAATCATAATAAAGAACATATAAAAGTGTTCATCCCTGATTCAAATGTGCTCAACTTTCTCTAGACATTCTAATGTGTGTACAGTCTGACCTCTTTGGCATCCTGTAGCATGGCCAGCATGTCGATGACCTGAGCTACAGCGTCTTCAGCCATGTGCACCATGTCCTCCACCTCTTTTTGTTTTTTCCTCAGATCGTTCACCTTTTGCTAGAGAAAAGCAACATCCCATTGATAAGGTTAAGGTGATCCTAATGAGAGATGTTTGATGAGAGTTTGTGATTTTGTACTTACCTGATTCTCCTCCAGGCGTTTCTGGTTGATGTTGTTGTTTTCCGCAGCGAGGGCTGTGTTTTTGACAGCCTCGTTCAGGGCGTCTCTCAGATCCATGAGTTCCTGGTGAAACTTGTTTAGTTTGTCTCTGATAGCCTCTACTGTAGCTTCGTTAGCAGCAACACGGTCAGCCATCTCCTCCTTCACACGCTCCAACACTACAGAGAGGAGAGAGAAATAACAACACAGAACATTACAAATCAGCTGATCTCAGACACTCCTACTGCAATGTTGACAGTTAAAGGGGAAATTCCACAGATCTGTCAAAACATCTGCCTTATTAAAGATGTAAACAAAGTCATTCAGAGAGGTTTGATGTGAAATGAGACGTTCTAGAGAAACTTACTGAGTCAGAATTGTTCACTTTGGTGCACCAGACATGTTTAATGCCTGTAAAAGCTCCCTCACAGAACATTCCTGATCAAACGGTTAAGAATACGTCTTTAATACTCTGAGCGTTTATTCTATGTGTGACAGGTGTAAAATAGAACCAGCCACTCTCTCTCATAAGTTTTGGTCCTGTCCAAAATTAAACATATTCTGGCAGTCAAATATTAGCTTTTCTCTCAGGTGTCAAGAGATCACTGGCACCGTGTCCTATAGCGGCAATATCTGGAGTAACTTTACAGGAGACAACACTGCCAGAAGGGCAATCGCTTTTGCCACTGTCTTAGCCAGGTGGCTTCTGCTACTGAAGTGGAAGGATGAGTTCCCACCCACCTTCAAATACGGGGTAAGGGATTTAATGTATTACGTGACTCTAGAAAAAATGTGTTACTCTGTGGCTGGTTGTGGTTAAAAGTTCTGTAAGACTTGGCAAACTGCATTGTCATATGTAGAAAATACAGACTCTGTCAATATTTCACATTTTTTAAAATTTCCCTTTGGAGCTTTTTTTTCTTAATTTTTTATTGATGTCACTTTTTATTGTATTACGTAGTATATATATATATATATATATATATATATATATATATATATATATATATATATATATATATATATATTTTATTATTATCAGTTTGACATAATTTGAAAATACCTGTTGGTCTTTAGATTGTTTGTAAATTTCATGATAAATGGACTAAAAGAAATGACCTAAAAAGACCTGTACAAAGTCTGGTTCCATTGACTTACATTAAAAGTAAAGTATGTTTTTTTCTTCTTCTGTAAAGTTATTATTGTGGAGATACGAGGTTTTCTTCCGACAACAGACAACGCTGACAACGCTGGTTCACTGGTCGCTCAGCAACTAAAACAGATATATTTGCCTTGCAGACACTGTGCCTTCTGGTCCCCATCACCACCACTGTTAAGAACATTTGAGTCCACTTCACTTATATCTCAGTGACATGAATTATCCAGAACATTCGAAAAATCAGTGGAACGAAACAAAATTAATAAAAAAAATTAATGAAAAATAATCATTAATAGTGTCTAGATAATAATCAGCTTCTCACAGCTGCCCAGTAGTTCATAAACAACCCCCTTCTGTGTTCTCACTCACATTTGTTAGCTTCAGTGAGTTCATTCTCTGCTAGCTTCCTCTGGTACTGAGTGTTTCTGAAACGCATATCTCTCAGCATGTCTGCCACCTCCGCCAGCTTCCGCAACAGCTCCTTCTCGTCCACGTCCTGAGAGCCATTCTGCGCCGCCTTCTTCACCTGCTCCAGAATGGCTGCACACACAAAGAGACGTACAAGCTAACAGAACTATCCAGATGCAATTAAATTACTGCTATGAACCTGGCCGAGCAGGCGTCAGAGGTCATTACAGATGATGTACTATTCTATACAATAACAAGGGCTCCATGCTATGCTATCTATGCTCCAACCTTCTATGTCTTTCATGTTGCGTTTAACAGAGTCCAGCAGATCCTGCGCTCTCTCCTGGGTAGCTCTGGTGCTGTTCTCAAGCTCCTCTCCCTTTCTCGTTGACACTGATGCCTAAAAGATGCACGGACACAGAGAAAACGACAGAGATTAGATCAGGGGTTCTCTACCTTTTCCACACCCAGACCCACCTGTGTACAACTACAAAGCATAGCAGCCCACAGAGAAACTAAAAACAACTTTTTAAACACAGCTTTTTTTTTCCTTTTCTTAAATGCTGACACTGGAACCTGAAAATTAGGGCCTGAAAAAGATCAGACGGCCACTCTGGTTGTGAGTAGGTTTGCAAAATTTGCAAGTATGTGAAAAAACATGAAACATGCTAAAAACCATGGTTGAAGTGATGTCAAAAAGGGGGAACAAAGAAAAAAAATAGTAGAAATGTATGAGGTAGATGCTGTTGAGGCTGCTGTCCACTGGCTTTTCCACAAGAGTAACTGTTTGGTCTCAAGATGTCTCTCCAGTTTTGAGAGTTTTTGTGACTCATTTGAAATAAACCACTTCATTCACTGGGCTTTTGGATCAGCGTCGTCACAGTCAACAATAATGATAAATCTTACTTCATATCTGCTTCTTTGCCACTGGTTTATTAGTTTGAGTTTAACCACTCAGGTCACTGATGCTCGACCAAATATACGCTACATGATCCATGAGCGGAAATCAAACACATCTCTTCCCTGTTATTTTATGGCTCTTCTGTTGTTTTTAACAGCAGCTTGTGCTCAGAGTCTGAAGAGTCAGTCGTTAAAACAGTCACTATGCTGACTGTACGGCGCCGTCGTGCCTCTAGAAGAGAAGGAGCGCCAGCTCTACTGATGAATTCCCTCGTCTGACCACAGGGCGCGTTTCCATCAGCAGAGAACTGAACCAGGGTTTGTATGGAAGCAGACTGAGACCCGTGGGCTTCTGCTGGACCAGCTGCACTGTCTCAGACTGATGATGTTTAATTAGCCACTGCTGTGATGTTTTTATTTGTATGTCTCTATTAATATTTACATTGATTATACTGTGAAAACTGTGAGACTTTTAATTATGGAGTTAATCATTTTTCTACTTATGTTCTTATGACTTACAGTGACATTACCAGCCCGAATTACTGCCTCCCCACGAGTTCAGGCCCACAGACCACTAGAGGGTGCTTCACGGCCCACTGGTGGTCCGCGGCCCACAGGTTGAGAAACCCTGACATAGATATTTGTATCCTCATCTTAACATAATTGGACATTACTGGTACACATTTAAACAATTACAAGTTCCAGTCCCAATTTAACCGTTTATTACAAGTATTTTCCACACAGTTACCCGAACATAAGGATTCTGTTACCAGTCCAGGCCTAATCTGGACATTTAAAAATTAAAACATAACAAACATATGCAACGTTAGCTCATAAACAGTTTAACTTTTAATTCCATCCTATTAGTTGAGCAAATCCTGCCATTCTCAAATGTGGAAAAGGTAATTAACAGTTAAAAACAGTCATGTTCTTATTGATTATAGTATTTTATTACTTATTAATGTATTATCACATATAATAAAAAGCAAGGGAGAAAAGGGAGGTGAGGGACTGAATGGGCATGCAAGCCTTCATTTTGTATTACTAACATACTGTAAAATTGTATATATAAATAAAAACTGACTTACAAATAAGTCAGCGATATATATTAGTGATGGCACAATACCACTCTTCTTTTCTGATACCAGTACTGATCAGATATTTTCTAATTAAGTTTTATATGAGCTATTTTTATTGGAATCACTCTCTAATGTCTACAATATGATTTAAAGTATTCACTGCAGTCTGAACAGAGCTCTTCTCCATACCTTGTCCTCTAGCTCAGAGATGTCAGAGGCGATGGTTTGCAGCTCCTTCTCCAGCGTGTCTGCCTTGTCCCTGCTCTCATCCAGGGTGCTATTGTAGTTGTTTATGGAATTCTGGGAAACAAGAGTCCAGGCAGGTTGGACATTACTGAACAGTCTCTTGGATATTGTTTTTTTTTTGTGTCCCTTTGCAGCTAATTTCTCAAACCTTCTTGGGACTGCTATTGTGCGAATGTTTGAAAGACTCACAGAAACATTCTCCATAGATTTGTTAAGGTTGTGGAGTTGAGCCCAGGCGAGGGCGCTGGCACTGACGTTCTTCAGCAGATCATGCACAGAGCGAACTGTCTCGTTTGCCTTGTCCAAATCATGTAGCAGCACTATTACACAGCTGTCACAACCTGCACACACACACAAAAGCAGACTTAAAGCAGGCTTGTCCACTTAAAACTGTACTATGTAAGATCCGGTGATTTGGAGACCCCTCTGGTGGAAATGCGTAATTGCAATTAAAGTGTAGAAGAACATTTTGTAACCCGGTCCTTTCTGGATAAGACTGGTGACCCTCTAAAACTACTGGAGTCTCTTTCATTTTGAAATAGATAAAATTCTATCAGTTATTATTGCTGATCTGAATTTTTAGCTCCTTCTACCCGCTTTCATTACAAATAACAGCATTTTCAGCCCTAATGTGCAGAAGTGTGCTGGTACTGACGTTCACAGTGCAAGTTTCCTCCTCTGGTGACCGGTACACTGTATTCACCAGCACAGCTATCACACTGTTTCCCAGTCAGACCAGGCGGACAGTGACACTCTCCACTACGGGGGTCACAGCGACTGCCTTTACAATCACATCCTGGACGAAAAGAAAAAGACACACAAAAGTCTATCAATATTTATTGAAATTAGCGGTTTATGGTATTGAGTAGAAATTATTCACTGCTGAACTTACAAATCTTTTGACTGTAAATTGCATGAGTATAATTTGGGCTTAAAGATGAGGTCAAAATCACAATTTGAAAGGGTGCAATTTTTACACTTTTAGCATAGCCTGTTCTAACTCATCCGTTCGGCCCTGAAGGAACACAGCAGGTAAAAGTGGCCCAAATCTGATTTTCTCACCAAATCTGATTTTTTTGTTCGGCTGTTCACATTATCTTTTAAATGTGATCTGTATGGGTCATCAGTCTGAACAGATCAGCTCCTAAACTGACCCACATGCGCAAAAGAACAGAGCGTCACGCTGCTTCACGGCTCATCCAGAGGTAAACAATCACGACCGCCAACGAACGCCAGTCGCTCCCGGAGGATCAGCTTCATCTTCACCAGCATCACAGGAGCCATCATGAAGCTTCACTGACTGACAGCTGGGCTCATCACCTAGAATGTGTTCGAGCCGTAAAAAGGGCGCGGTCACTTCCTTAGTTCGTGTCCTTGAATTCTTTAAACTTTGCTTTCAGACTTTTTCTTGACGCTGCAGCCTCGTTCTCCTACGGCCGCGTTTCTGAGTCTCAGCAGTGTGAAACGATGATGAATGTCAAGTTGGATTGATGTAAAAGTCGCATGGAGTCGCATTGGATCGGATACGTATCGGATTTCAGTACCACATATGAAAGCGTCTCAAATCGGAATTGAAAATGTCAGATTCAGTGTGTTTTTCTGTTCACACAGACACACATCTGTGTCACATACGGAGAAAAAGATCTGATTTGGGCCACTTTTTGAACAAAGCCTTAATGATTCCCCTGCTAAAGCACACTTCATTCAGCTCTGTTAATTGCCAGGTTTAATGGGTGTGTTTGAGTAGGAGAACTACCAAACTGTGCTGGACATCGGTCCTCCAGGACCAGAGTGGTGCAGCCCCAAGCTGGATCAATCAGAAGCAACTAAACACTCATGTGCTGTGACATCACAACCACACCGGCACACTATGCATAGCATTTAAGCCTCAAGCCAGAAAAGGTGGATATGCTGGCTTCTTGGCCAAAAAATGAGCCTAAACATTAACTTATAGAAAATAATCGCAATTTAACTGGCAGTCACGACATTGGTCAGAAAAATCACAATGGACTATTTTGCCCGAATCGCTCAGCCGTAGCTGTAACGCTGTGACGCTGACGAGCCAGCTAGCTTGCACAGATTTCTTTAATAACTCATGAACTCACTCCTGCAGCCGGTCGAGGAGTAGTTCCAGTGTCCCGGAGCACACTGGCGGCAGTTTGGCCCATTCACTCCTGGCTGGCACGTACACAATCCACTAACAGGGTCACACGGCTGGATCAGCGCCGCTGCTGCATCACAATCGCACTGACGACAGCCGGCGCACGTCTCAAACCCAAACGCACCGTGCTGAGCAAACAAACAACAAAAAATATCAACATAACAATCAGAACACACTCCCTTCCAACCCAACAAGACCACAAGAGAAGCCTGAAAACAATATAAGACAAAATGGCCCATACCTCACAGCGGTCACAGTGGACACCAGTGACACCAGGTTTACAATGACACTGACCAGTGTGAGGATCACATGAGGCCGTGCCACATGGAGAACAGTTGCATCCTGGGTAACAATTTTTTCCCCAAAAACATAATAACTCATCAGAAACACGATCAAGCAGGGAAAGTACTACAAAAATTACGGTCACACTTTATTTGGATGGTTCCCTATAGATGCTCTACAGAGACCTAAATCATTAACAAACTTTCGATGGTCAGTTAATTATCAACATCATGGTTAGAGTTTGGGTTAGGAGTAGATGTAGGTTTTACCTTGAGGATAAGGTGAGGGTTAGGTTTAGGGTTAGGGTTAGATTTAATACATTCTTTCACACTAAACTTGAAGTTCAGTTGAATTTAATGGATATTTAGTTGAATGATTCTTAAAGGCCAGCTGAGCATTTACAAAGCATCTACAGTGGACCATCCAAATAACACTTAACTTCACAAGCAGTTGCATTTAATGGCTATTTAGTTGAATGTTACTTAAAGTTATACTGAACATTTACAAAGAATCTACAGTGGACCATCCAAATAAAGTGTTACCAAAATTACTACTAGATTTTTTACATATGAAAACAATTTGCTTGCAAATAAATGTATGAAATGTATGAAGCTACAGATAATCCTTAAAATGACTGAGACGGATGTGCGGCCACGAATATGGAGGCATGTAACTTGCCAGATAAACAGATAATTAGAGTATATTATCATTTAATAAGCTCTTACTGATTCCAAAATATAAATATTGAATAAAACATTAAAAATGTTTTTTTACGAGTTTCTTACTGGTGCAGTTCTTGGCAGTGATGGCGTCTCCGTAGTAACCCGGGGCGCAGATTTCACAGTGGGGTCCAGCACTGTTATGCATGCAGCTCTGGCACTCGCCCGTGATCGGGTGGCAGTCACTGAACAGCATATTGGGGTCCGAATTGCCATTGCAGTTGCACGGTTGGCACGTGCTACCAATCACCATGGGGTTGCCATAGTGACCTGGGGCACACCTATAGCAGCATATAAAAACATGACCACCAGCTTCAACCTGCTAGTCACACTAAAGCCCAACTAAGCCCTAACGGACAGATAACTGACAGTAACCTGGCGGTAATTCTGAACAGTACTAGAAAGTCTGAATACGAGTGACGGACAGAAGAGGGATGTTTAATGCAGCAGGTAAAGGTCCCACCTCTCACACTTGGGTCCAGCGTAGCCAGGCATGCAGAGACACTGCATGTGGTTGGGTTTCTCTACACAGCCGATGGCAAAGCTAGAAAAAAGGGATAAATGAGTGTAAGAGCATCTGTATGCAGTGAATTATCGGTGTCACTCTGTGTGTTTGTATGTGGAGGGCACTGACTTGTTAGATGCCACCTGCAGAGGGCAGGGACAGCTGGTGCAGGGCACAGCGTGGCCATCCACAGTGTTGTTGCCATGGAAACCACCTCGACACTTCTCACAGTGGTCTCCAGCTGTATTGTGTTGACAGTTCTGCAAGTGGTTGGTTCAAAATATTGCGTGAAAACTGTCCCCCCAGCTTTATTCGGTTAGAATTAGTTTCTGAATTTGAGCTGGCTGAGATGAACACAACCCCTAAGGTCAATCCCCTTCTCTTTACATAGTAAGAGTGGCGTGCGGCCGTCCACCGGGCCCCGACGGCAGCCCCGAGAGCTGGCGGGAAGGCAGGGCCCGAGCTCCGAGTGGGGACAAAGCCCGATGAGGACGGCGTGGAGAGGAACACCTCAAGCTCTCGTTTAGTCTCTCTCTCTTATCCCTATTTGCTCTTTTTAAAAGCACCCGAGCTGAGAGAGAACGAGAGCCGGTTGCTCTGCCTCCTTGTCACCGCTCCCCCCGCTCGCAGCTCGTCCGCCCAGATCAAACGTGAGGCTAATTAACATGGCCTCACTGCAGGACCTTAGGCGGTGCCTAGGAGAAGGGGCTCGGGACTCTCCCCCGCCATCCTCGTCGGGCTTCGTCCCTGCACGGAGCTCAGGCCCCACCTTCCTGCCGGCTCTCGCAGCCGCCATCGGGGCCCAGGGGACGGGCGCACGCCACAGTGAGCTCTTAAACTCTGTGACTTTTAGAACATTTTAAGGCTTTTTATTAAGTAATTACATGAGAAACAATGCAAACTTTTACTCTTAGTTTAAATGGTTAAACCACCTTCAGGAAACCAGAGCAGTCACAGTGTTGTTCTCAGTAAATGGAAGTGCAGGCAGAATGGACTCACCACACATACGCCGGACCCGTCCAGGCACTGATCAGAATGGCCGTTGCAGTTACAGGGGACACACTTGCCCAGGAATAGTCCCTTAGTGTCTCTGTAGAACCCTGGAGCGCATTGCTGAATACAGAGACAGAAAGAGAGGCTAAGAACACATATACCCACCGATACAGGCAATGTGCATGGTAACTGAGGTAGTCATGGTAGTATGTTGTAGCATACATTTAGCAGTGTGATCGAAATGAAGTAATATTTATACATTTGAACATCATCAGTGTCATACCAAAACCTTCTATCTCCGAAGTGGTTAAACTGGATAACGTAAAAACTCTTAACTTTAATGTATGCTTACGTAACAAGACGCCAACTCAAGTAAACTTGGACAATTTCTGCTGCTCTACTTGTGAAGATGTTTTCAAACAATGTAAAGAGCAGCCACCATTTTTACATTTAAAAGAGTTAAAAAATTAGAAGATAAAAAAATAGATTTAAAGGTTTTAAATTTAACAGTGATGATACAGCAGAACCAAAACCAGCAAAAAAATATCCTGCTTATTTCTGTTGGATGTGCGATGGCAGCAGACAAATTGTGGTCTGACTTTATACACCTATCAGACACAACATTATGACCACTTCCTTGTTTCTACACTCATTGTCCATTTTATCAGCTCCACTTACTATATAGGTGCACTTTGTAGTTCTACAGTTACAGACTGTAGTCCATCTGTTTCTCTGATACTTTGTTAGCCCCCTTTTACCCTGTTCTTCAGTGGTCAGGACCCCCATGGACCCTCACAGAGCAGGTACTATTTGGGTGGTGGATCATTCTCAGCACTGCAGTAACACTGACGTGGTGGTGGTGTGTTAGTGTGTGTTGTGCTGGTGCGAGTGGATCAGACACAGCAGTGCTGCTGGAGTTTTCAAACACTGTGTCCACTCACTGTCCACTCTATTAGACACTCCTACCTTGTCAGTCCACCTTGTAGATGTAAAGTCAGAGACGATATCTCATCTGCTGCTGGACAGTTTGTGTTGGTCATCCTCTAGTCCTTCATCAGTGGTCACAGGACGCTGCCCACAGGACGCTGTTGGCTGGATATTTTTGGATGGTGGACTATTCTCAGTCCAGCAGTGACACTGAGGTGGTTTAAAAACTCCAGCAGCACTGCTGTGTCCGATCCACTCAGACCAGCGCAACACACACTAACACACCACCACCACGTCAGTGTTACTGCAGTGCTGAGAATGACCCACCACCCAAATAGTACCCCTCTGTGAGGGTCCATGGGGGTCCTGACCGCTGAAGAACAGGGTAAAAGGGGGCTAACAAAGTATCAGAGAAACAGATGGACTACAGTCTGTAACTGTAGAACTACAAAGTGCACCTATATAGTAAGTGGAGCTGATAAAATGGACAATGAGCGTAGAAACAAGGAGGTGGTCATAATGTTTTGACTGATGGGTGTATTTTGGTGTTTGTTCTGCTCTATAACTCCTAATCCAACAAATCAGGTAATTAACAAGCCCTTCAACCAGCCAAGCTCGGGAACCACTGAGTTGAAACAGCAGGGCTACCTGACAGGAGTCTCCCTGGTAGCTGGCTGGGCAGAGGCAAATCTCCACATTGTTGGCATGGCGACCAGCAGGCAGATGTTCAGCTCCTTCCAGCACGGCTGCCCGGAGTGAGACGGCCTGGGCAGACTGAGCGTGCAGGGCACGGATCTGCAGAGACTCCAGAGCTACTAACACCATCATCAACTCCTCCCGAGACACTGCATTACCAGTCTGAGCATGACGGAAACTACCCTACAGAGAGAAGGAGAGAGGGAGAGAGAGAAAGAGTGAATAAATGACCATAATAACGGTGCCAATCAAATCTGATGCTATTACAGTACAATTAGCTTAAAAAGTAGAGGATGTTGGCAGCTGTGAAAGACTGCTGCTCTGCTTCGTCACCCTGATTAGGTTCAGAAAAGACCCCCAAAATGTGAAGTCTACTTATGTAATCTCATGTTTTATTTTTATTGATTTTCATTCTGTGTAAAGCTGCATTTACACTGCTCCAGCGCATCGATGCACCGCAACGCATCCCATTCGTTTTCAATGGAAAGCTTCAGTTCTGCCCGATGTGGCCACACAGTGCATGAGGGGTCCAGTGCCTCGAGTCTGGGGGATGCAATGCGGTGAAAAGTTGAGCTGATCTTTATGCAGATTAATCCGGCCAATAAGATGCGTCTATCCAATCAGAAGATAGCTGCTGTTTGGGCGATAAGTGTTCGCAACGCAATATATATATATATATATATATATATATATATATATATATATATATATATATATATATACATACATATATATATATATATATTTGTCATTAATAAAATACTAAATTTGTTTTTTATTAGAAAATCAGCACAGTTATTAATAAAATTTTGACTAAGCAGGATGTGATTTCATTGGATGCAGGGAACGTCTTTGTTGACGCCCACATGCAGCCAGCTGAAGAGGGGGAGTGCGTTCACGTCTGTTGACGCGCCGGAGCAGTGTAAATGCAGCGTAATGTCGCTCTATAATGCTATTCCTTTTACCTCCACTAGATGGACCACTCCTTCATGTGGCTGCTCAGGAGAGGAGTACTCCCTTTCCATGTAGACCAGCATCATCTGGTTTCCCTACATACGAGAAGACGACATTGGAAATTTAGTATCAAGGCATTACGTGTTGTTTTGGACCAACAGGTCGGTGCCTCAGTGATGTGTCTTGCTGTAGATCAAATTTACATTCTAATTTAAGGATCATTTAAAGCTGCTTAGTACTCAGCCAGAGAAACGTAGGGGCACCTTGAGAATGACGTCAGGTCGAGAGGCTTCAGAAGGCAGGTAGAGAGAGTCACCTCGCATCGTCTGCGTATGTAACTGGTAGCGTAAATAGCCACCATATGAAGACACCTAAAGAGAGAGGCATTTAGAACAGAGGTTAAAGCAAGAAAACCAGTAAATTCATAGTCTGAAGTTTCTGAAAGTCTGTAAGACTGCATTCACACATGTAAACAGACATTAACGACAGACTAAATAAGGTCAGAACTGGCTCGTCCAATATTTACATCTGATTCACTCTTTTCAAGCGCTAGTGACCTGTACAGCTTTACTGTACTATCTGCTTGAGTCTACATACTAATCTGGTTTTCAGCTGCGCCACTGGCACCCTTCTGTCTGAGAGACAGAGAATAAGCCTTACACCTTTCTTTCATACAACTGATAAGATGTCAGGTCGCTAGATATTACTGCATGACCTCAGCAGAGCAAACATGGATACTCAAGGCCATGTTCCTTTTTCTGACAGGATCTTACTCTTTTTAAGCAAAACAAACTCCATTTCTTTGGTTTGTGAAAACTTTATGGATTAGCCATTCATGAGCAAACCAATACAGTGTTCATTAACAAACCCTAACACTGGGTTTCAGTACCATACCTGTGTGATGTTTGGGAGACACCCCCCACCCCCCATTCATACTGGCTAACTCAGCTTATTATTTACTGTTGTGCAACAGTGTAAAGCTGACCAGCAGTAGTGCTGGGTGATATAACATCTATTTAAGAGTTGTATTGATACTGATTGACTAAAAAAAACTCAAGCCCATTTTGCAGATGCCATTTGTTCAGGAATTTAAGTCAAAATTCTAGAAAAACTGGCAATTTAAATGCACATTTTGCATTTGCATGCATTTTTATCTAGAGCCGCTTGGAACTTAACCATGTTACAGAGGTAAATGAATGTAGAGTTTGGAGCCTTGATCAAGACTCTTATTAGAGTGTGATGCGTTTGATGGGGCTGGAAACCAAACCTCAATCACACCCCATGTGTGCACAGGAGCCGACACATTATTGAGAACGTTGAGCAATGTATCGGCTTCTGCAACTGCTTGCTCGGCCAATCATGCTGGGGACATCTAAATATATTCTGTTTAAAGGGACTTTCAAGGCAAATGTCAATGCTTGCTTCCCCGTAAAATACCATTTCAGGGCAGCAAGTCTGAATGATGTAAAAGCCAAACATTACAGGTAAAGGTTTTGCACAGTATTGTACTATTTTTTCAGTATAAAAGCACTTTACTGCTTTAAAGTTACTGTAATTTCATTTATTGGATTCTTTCTAGATCATTTTGAAAGAACAGCCACGGCAGCCAATGCAAATATCAATGATACTGCAACATATTCGGAAAGTATCGTGAAAGTATCTTCCAGCTTTAAAACGTTTGTGTTTGATGGATAATATTGAGTCGCACTCTTCTGGGTCTTTTGCTCACCTTGTCACCCAAGTACGCACGGGGAGCGTGCCAGTGTAAGTCCTGGTAAACGTCAGGAACATCACTCAGATCTGCCTCCACCAGGTCCTGATCTGGATAAACGGACACAGGCACCTCCTGCCTGTCCCCTCTCAAAAGCACCCAGCCCTCCATGTCCATAATCTACACAGATGAATTTAGATTATTACACTGTCATTTCACAGATCTACAGATTACACTAGATTAGCACATAATCTGTTCAATTTGTTTACTTTTAACTAACATACTACAGATGTAATCTACCCACATTACAAAAGACGAGCAGACTGTGTCAGTAATACGAACCAGTATTAAGTGTAGTGTGTGTGTGTGTGTGTGTGTGTTTGTGTGTGTGTGTGTGTGTGTGTGTTTGTGTTCTCATGTACCTCTTTCCTTCTCTTCTCTGAGCTGCGGCAGCGGTCAGTAGCACCAAAACAGAAGCACTTTGTGCAGCCTTTAGGGTTAGTGGGGTCCAGATGGAACGTACCCAGCTTACACTGGTCACAGCGTGAGCCCTCCACGTTTTCCTAAAGAAGAGTACATAAATTGGATGAGGTAGACTTAGAAAAACATTTAGATTTGGAGAACGTACTGCAGTTAGACGTGGGGGCAACATGACATGCTCTAGTGGTCTTTATGACAAATATGTTCACAGCTGTTTCAAAACAGGTCTAGACATAACCTTCTGGATATACAGTCCTCATCAGTTGAGTGGAAGTGTGTGAGAAGCAGAGCTGAACAACATGGACATATAATATTGTGCTATCAGTGCTAGAACTGCAGTTGCTGCAGCTGCACTGTGACTGCAATGAATATTAATGATACAACACTGTCATTAATATGATGCGATAAGACGATACGATCAAAATGTCTGCATGAATCAATCATTAATAAACCTTCCTTTTTAGAGGAATTTACCCAGTCAAAATTCAAAATCACAATGGTGGTGATAGAAACCAGATACCACCTCACAAGCTATCTTACATAAAATGGTTA
Organism: Colossoma macropomum; assembly: GCF_904425465.1. Lineage (NCBI taxonomy): Eukaryota > Metazoa > Chordata > Actinopteri > Characiformes > Serrasalmidae > Colossoma > Colossoma macropomum. The sequence continues at coordinate 21,340,542 of NW_023494802.1, read as the reverse complement.
CACATATCTTGCTTCATAATCATTTCGAGAAAGAGTTTTGGACTAAAATGTATTTTATAAAACCCATTCATGCCAGAGAAGCACATGCAGAAAACTTGTTTTTGGATTTATTATTGCTTCATCACTATCGACATCACATATAAAAACTCAAAAAAGTCTCCTGGTGGTTTTTGATTGTAAATATAACAGCTCTATTTTCAACATCCCAACCCCTGGCTCCTATCACCACCATCGTAAAGAATTCCAACTCAGTAAGTTTCTCTATAATCACCATTTCACATTAAACCACTTTGTACTGTTTATTTTGTTTATTTTTAGGATCCCCATTGGCTGCTACTGTCATAGATGCTATTCTTCCCGGGGTCCAGTAGAAATATCATACATAACAAAAGAGTAAAAAATCAAGAAAGAAATTTCATGTGTTTATTTACAAAAACTTTAGTTGACTATATTCTGGTAATATTCTGTATGTCTGTTTATACCGTAAATTATTCAATTAAATTACACAGACACAAAAATCAGTGGAATTTCCCTTTAATCTACTCATGACATGCATTCTTGCTTTGATTCAGGTAAGTGATTTTTACATATCGCTGTTGTCGGAAGAAAACCTTGCATCCAAAATGGAAACTTTACAGGAGAAGGAAAATCCTACTCTACTTTTAATGTAAGTCAATGGAACCAGACTTTTTTCCAGGTCATTTTAGGTCACTTCTTTTAGTCCATTCATCATGAATTTTACATACAATGTAAAGGCCAACAACTATTTTCAAATTACACAAGGTTTTCTTCCGACAACAGCGATATGATACACTGGCAGTCCTATCTAAGTGTAAAGCAGGCGAAAGAAAAGGTAGAGAATGGGGAGAGGGAATGAAAAGAGAGAGAATAAGAGGGAGAGAAAGCTTTACCTTGCAGAGGCACCGTCCCGTGATGGAATCACACACGTTTTTCTCAGTTCCCGCCTCGTTGCAGTCACACGGCCTGCAGTTGGGATATCCATAGAAACCTGGAGCACACCTGTCACACTGCCGGCCAATGATGTTCGTCTTGCACCTGTGGGATTTTCTCACCATTAGCAAACAGCAATAGGACCTTTGGGCTTAGTTAGATATACAGAGAACAATGCATCTGTATTTGTACACAAAGTAGATTTTCACACATTTTTTAATCAAGTTACCTAAACAATCTACAGCTCATATACTGTTTAGCTTACTTTATTACCAGAGACAAAATTCTAGACACTCCTGTTATTAAAGTCTGGAGGTGACAAGACTCTGTAAATTGACTCGTGTGTGTGTTTGTGTGTGTTTGCTTTCTGTGCTGTAAAACTCCAGCCGTCAGTGCCTGGGGTGATGTTCCAGGTTTGAGCTGCAGTGTGTGTTCTTGTCTGGACAAAGACAGCAGTTTCCCCGAGAGCAGGGGGAATGTCACTGCGGAATGTAGCGGGGTATTGTGGAATTTTGTGGGCTCAGGTCAAGCAGGGAGGTGCAGGGCAGAGAATACAGCACGATGGGGTTTGTTTCCCCTCACATGGTCTTTTTTAAGCCTTTAAACAGCCGTTAAACAGATTCTTTAAAGCCAGAAGGACCTGGACACACGGTGTAGGTCAAACAGGACAGCTTCCATACAGTATCGGCTCTGTGACGTTAGGCTTTCTCACTGTCAGTATATAGTGTGTAAAATCCCTAAATCCCAGTTCAGACATAAGGTGGTATGTCCAGCAGGAAGAGGCATCGCACTATTACTACTATAATAATCACACTGTAAACAAGAGTTTTCTGCATTTGAACCTCGTATCTCTGAAATGGTAACTTTACAAGAGAAGGAAAAAACATACTATACATTCAATGTAAGTCAATGGAACCAGAATTTTTTCCAGGTAATTTTGGGCTGTTTCTTTTAGTTCATTCATAATGACATTTACACACAACGTAAAGAGCAGCAGGCATTTTATGTAAATATGTCAAAAACTGAAAAATGGAGCTACAAGGGTTTGTTCTGACAACAGCGATATATAGTTTGAGTGCTAAAGCATCCTAATGTGTCCCCGACAGCACTGAAGGACCAAGTTATCAACTGCATCATCACAGCAGCCACAAAGGCAGCTGCACAGTTTTCAAACACTGTGTCCACTCACTGTCCACTCTATTAGACACTCCTAGCTTGTCAGTCCACCAGTCCAGCTCATCTGCTGCTGCACAGTTTGTGTTGGTCATCCTCTAGGCTTCATTAGTGGTCACAGGACGCTGCCCACAGGACACTGTTGGCTGGATATTTTTGGTTGGTGGACTATTCTCAGTCCAGCAGTGACACTGAGGTGTTTAAAAACTCCAGCAGCACTGCTGTGTCCGATCCACTCAGACCAGCGCAACACACACTAACACACCACCACCACGTCAGTGTTACTGCAGTGCTGAGAATGATACACTGCCCAAATAGTACCTGCTCTGTGAGGGTCCATGGGGGTCCTGACCACTGAAGAACAGGGTAAAAGTGGGCTAACAAAGTATCAGAGAAACAGATGGACTACAGTCTGTAACTGTAGAACTACAAAGTGCACCTATATAGTAAGTGGAGCTGATAAAATGGACAATGAGCGTAGAAACAAGGAGGTGGTCAGAATGTTAATGTCATTATTTAATTATTTAATAAAGGCCTAATTAAGTAACTATATGTAAATAAGTAAAATGCAAAGTTTGGGATTTTAGCATTATTATAGTAATATTTTTGTAAGATTTTGCTGGATATTTTTCATTAGCAACTCTTGAGCGCATTGTGGCCTATCCAGTCAGGCCCTGACCACAGCCATGAGCTAAGTATTAAACTGTGAACCCATCATTATAATAGGAGTAGTATTTTTCTTACCTGCACTGGCCGCTATGTGTGTCGCAGTTGATGTCCTGAGCAGTGACTCCGGGCCGGGAGCAGTTACACACCTCGCAGCCTACCAGAGGATGGCAGCCAAACGTCTGCGGTTCACACTGCACACACTCCGGCAGCACCGTACGTGGAGGACAGATACACTCGCCAGTTACTGGCTCACACAGGCGTGTGCCGCAGTTACATGCTGGAAACAGACAGGCGCAAATCCATGTAAACAAGTGATACACACATGAAACAGCCAGGTTAGTGTAGATTTAACACAGCAGGGCAAAATCACTAGCTGTGATTTATCTCAGAAAATCGAGTGACGTTATGAAAGAGTGAGAGTGAGAGAGCGAGAGAGAATACCACTATAAATCGAGTAAAATCTTTCACACACACAAACTCTATCGAGTTTTCCTCTCTTTCAGACATTATAAACTGTGCGAATTGTAACAAGTAATTTTCTTTTGTTCTAATAAACTTTTGCAATACATTTGAAAACAGAGTTATTGACCCTTTTTCCTATAGACAAGTGTAAAATATGGATTTACTTGTACTTAGAAAAAAATATTTAAAAAAGCTACATATCAAGCCCTGAAGGTACTGTAATATACTGTATTCTACACAAATGGGCAAAAGTAGATGCCATACAGGGTCAGAAGCCACATATGCTCCATGTCTAAGGCCCAGTCCCATTTCTTATTCTTACCCCTACCCCTTCTTTTCGAGTGTTGCCCTTTGGAACTGAGTTACAGGGTAATGGTTGAAATCTTCCCTCTGAAATGGGAAAATAAATAAAAAGAGCATCACTTCATTAACAGCTACTAGCGCTGCTCTGTAGGCGACCCTGCCAGTCTGCAGTGACAGCAGAGGAGGGTAAAGTTCAGCTCCTCACTGCTGGGCTTTAGTTACATTTAGGGACTCATATGCCTTCAAAGAGGGGGCAATTATTTATTATCACCCACCCCTAATTCTTCAGTGATATGAAGCTGAAGTCAGATATTCACCAGATTGTTCCAGTTTTTTTCCAGAATGCAAGCAGTTACATTCTGGTGCTTCAAGCATCAGAACTGCTGGACTATTTAAGATGGAATGGGAAAGATAGCTAGACTGCTACTGAGACATTAGCATACTATTTTTATGCTTGTTGTGAAGAAAAGGACCAAAATACACTGAAACGATATTAAACTAAGATAAAACATAGCTATTGTAAGAAGATTCTCACATTTGTGGGTTTCTTTGGTCTCTTGTGCTCCATCTCACCGGTTTTTCTTTTTTTTTTTCACATAACACTCCATTTGGAGTGTGTCTCAGATAAACCTCTGAGGGTCATGTAGCTCTAACACTTCACCCTACCCCTCTATCTTAACGAGAATCAGGACACCTTACTCCTAGACGTGAATGCGCAAAACAGAGGGCTAAGGGCTGAGTGGTAGGGGCGAGAGGTGAAATGGGACTGGGCCAAAGTATTTAACCCTACATGGTTTGAGGCAAGTGTACAGTATGATTCAATTTCCTTCAATAAATCCAATCTCTGACTCATCAAACTCTCCCTCACTCGCCTCGTCTCTCTCTTCCACCCCTCTGCCCTATGGATGTTACTCACGCCTGCAGTTGGGGAAGCCATAGTAGCCGGTGGCACACTGCGAGCAGTCTCGGCCAATCACGTTGGGTTTGCAGGGGCACTGGCCTCCAAAAGGCTGACACGTATCACTCTCGGACCCGGCCTCATGACAGCCGCAAGGCAGAGCGCCATTGTTGAAGAACGCAGACAGGGATGCGGCCGAGTGCCGGCAGAACGGAGACGCTGTCAGTGGGCTGGCAAAAAAAATCAGATGAGACTCATTCAGTTACTCACTCACTTCAACCTTCACAACCAGTATGACAGTGTAATCAGACCTGAACGCTGTTTCTGCTTCATTCACTCATTTATCACCAAGCAGCTCCTCCTTATCATATCAGATTCAATTCAATACATTCATTTCATTTTCCCTACTTGATGTAGAAGCTGTTTTGTCCACAGTGGCTGATGAAGTCGTAGGATTTGTCCAGTGGCTCCTCTGACAGGTAGGCAGAGCTGTAGATGTCTTCAGGCACCACGAGGACATAGTCCTAATGCAGAACCACACACAAACAAAAAAACAAAAAGATTCAGACTTTTATGACAATAATGAACATTTCTGATTTCCTTTCACACAAAACCAGCTGTTGTTGTCATGCCAGCTCGTGGTTTTACAGAACTCACCAGCCACAGAGTTCTGTCGTCCGGAACTCGCACAGTCACGACGACTTCATGGTCCGTCACGTCCAGAATAATTTGGTTTTCTGAGATCAGAACACTACGACAGCCATATCCATGGGGACAGAAGGTGGCGTTGGCACGACCTGGGATGGAAGAGGACAATGAGGATTTCCAACATGATTACCCAACTTTAATACTGATGCAAAGCTCTGACCAACTCGATTCGACTTTTCTTTGCATTTCAGATTTTTTTTTTGTCCAAACTTGTTTCTAAACGATGAATCTGAACGTCATTTTAAATTGTGCTGTAAGGTGAATCTGGTTGGCTGAAAAAAAACTGCTTTACGCTGGCAACCTCCACATTCTCTGCGCTGGCAGCAATGAATCCTCACCTTTGTGGATATTTTTAATATGGAACTTTCAACTACAAGGATCCATGGAGCTGGAGGACCCTGAACACTTTGGAAAGTGCAGCTTAGAGATTTTTTTTTCCTAGCTGCATTATTGTATTATTACAGCTGGTATTATATTCGTTATACTGTGCTGGTTTGTTTGTATTACTTGATACGTCAAAGGAATTATTTATATATTTACAATTTTTTTCCTTGATCGTTGGTGGGTTTATGGGTGCCATGTGGGTGGGGAATATTGGGGGGGTTGTGTGCTAGATTCTGTTGCTGTTTTTTGTTGCCTACTGTATTTGATATTACATTGGAGCTTTATCTTAAAAATAAAAACATTTGATCACAGAACAAACAATTTTTTTTTTATTATCTGAATATACAAATGATCAAATGATTGGATGAACTATTTATACAGTAGTGGAATATAGACTACAAAAATAATGCACCCAGCTTTTTCTTTTATTTTTACATACAGCCTAAGAATTTTATTTCAGTCTTTAATATTCAATATTCAGTAATTTACTTTAATTTTGTTACAATTAATTGAGATTTTGCAGTTGCCGCCGTCAGATCAATGCATCATGATGAGTTAACGCATTTCCCACCCCTGAACTGCAGCACATCTTAATGAGACTGTGCTATGAGCTCCAGTGTAGCAGCTGATTTGGTGACAGTTTTCTCACCCTGCCAGATGCGTCCTCCATTGATGTAGACTTGAATGGCAAAAGTCGGGTGCAGCGGTTGGTGGTAATGCAGGATGAACACGTAACGGCCCAAAGCATGAACACGTGATGAGTACATTACTGCATTCTGGGAAAACAATGAATTGATGTGGGCATCACAACATACATACATACATATTGGAAAAAAATAAAACATTACATGTGGCCTGTGTGAAAGTTACGGCACATTTTATGGTAGCACTTCATTTTGGTAGTCAAATAAGGACGCTTTGTAGATGCTCAGTCTGTATATATATATATATAATTTTTTTGTATTTAAATTCTACAAGGGGGCTAAACACCTAAGTTTTTCACTCACCTTCACACCTGTGTAAATGTGATGTGACAATAAACGTGATTTGATTTGATTTGATTTGATTTAGAGGATGTTGTTGTTTTCTCTGTTCAAGCTTTTGCATACGGCTGTACACGGCATAACAGCTAATCATAATGACTGGCACACAAACCACAACAAAGAATGACTGATATGAAAAGGAGGATGAACACATGCAGTGAGAAGAGAGAACACAGTATGTCCAAGTATGGATGAAGGCTGAATGGGTGGCTGCAGTGCAGGTAAGTGTACAGGTAGGTGTACAGGTAGGTGTACAGGTAAGTGTACAGGTAAGTGTACAGGTAGGTGTACAGGTAGGTGTGAAACCTACCTGACTGGAGTCCAGGCGGATATGATCGCCACTGTCGACAGCAGTTGGGGGTGTGTCTCTGATGAGCCAGCGTGTAGTATCAGCAGGTGGATGGTCAGAAGCTGAGGCCAAAATTTGCTCTGGCACTGAGGAAGCCTGACCCTCCTTCAGAACCAAAGACTGAGATGGAGTCTGGAACCGAGAGGGCACACAGGAACCACTGGAGAACCGGGAAAAAGGGAAACCATTTAAAATTTTAAGATGTTGATCTGTTTCTAAGGAAGAACTAGTTTCTGTTCATCACTCCTTCCTGGACTTGAACTTTCATGTTTACCTAAAAGCTCCATCTTCATTAAAGCACAGTAATGTAACATTAAAGCAATAACCTACAAAAGTCCATTACTGCGATTTTATCACAGGGAAGGGTGTTCTTTCCTAAAACTCGCTTCCCTGTGATAAAATTGCAGTAAAGCACGGCCTCGAGTGGCGTATTGCTTTTATAAAACAGCGGCCAACATAAAATATATTAAAATACATTAAAATATTAAAATAAAATAATTTAGATAATTATTTAAATTATTCTTAATAATAACCGACATAAACAAGTATAAGGTAGAAGGAGAAGTACATGGAGAAGAACGTTCAGTCGCCAATCACTGTAAACCACAGACATTTCATGATTTGTTAAACTTTTCCGTATAACAGTGAACATACGATATCACAGCACTGTTCAATACAAATACGTTCAGTTTATAAGCACTTTTTGGTCAAAATCACCACCGCGAGTCTCCTGACAGTCTGACGACACCACTTTACTCACGCTGGGGCTGAATCTCAAACAGCTCCCTGCTCCCTACATAGTGCACTACGTAGAGATTTAAATACTGACTCCTGAGCCCAACAGAGCAAAATATCACTAAAAATGGTGATTTGGGATTCAGACACATTCAGACTCGACAGGCTGTGCAGTATTTGACAGCAAAAGCAAGAATTTCTAAACTTACATGTTACACAGCGCACTGTTTATTTAGGGAGCACGGAGCCGTTTGGGGTTCAGTCTGGGTTTGATGCCACTTCTGACTGAAACACGGACATTTAAAGCGTGTAACACATTCAGGTGACGTTCTTTAGACGTTTATACTGCCGTTTTTCAGTGAATCATATCGTGAGTGCTTTAATCCAAGCCTGTGATATTAATGTTGGAGTTGTTTAGCATGTTTGCTAACTTTTAGCCTGTTGGCTAGCTGACCAGCCTGGTTCTAGATAAGAAAATACCTGTTTAAACAAAAACAGGCACTCGGTGCTCTGTGTGATCAGCATTAGAGTCAAAGATTATTAAATTAACAGCAGAAGGGTTTTTCGTGTCGTGGCGCAGTGATACAGAGCTCAGTCGCTGTGAGGCGGTCAGAGCCGTGGTATATCGTGGATTTTACAACGGCTTCGAATGCGGCTCAGCCAATCAGATTTTAGGACCGGAACTGTCCGTTTCCTAACAATACATGATTCCGTGACCGACTTCAAAACATTGTTTCACGAGGCAGTTTGTATATCATGCTGTGTTACCTGTCTGGATCGAAGTGTCCGTGGGTGCTAATGCAGTGCACTCTGGGACTCAGGTACTCCATAGTGAACTGAGCATGAGGGATCAGGAACACTTTGTGCTGAAGGAGAAGATCACATACACGCATCAGACTCTCACTTCTTTAGAAAAAGATGGACATCAAAGATCAGACTCCTGCTTCATAAATCTGATTACAGAAGAATTCCACAGATTAAAAAGGAATTCTGCATAACTCGATCGCTAAGATGTAAACAAAGTCATTCAGGGTAGTTTAAGGTGAGACGTGATTCTGCCAGTCAGAACTGTTCGCAGAGGCGGTGACAGGAACCAGACATCTGAGGCATTTAATGCCTCTAAAAGCTCCCTCACAGAAAGTTTGTACATGGAATCGTTATGAATTCACTGCCTGATGTCTTAAACAATGTTTAACAGTCGTGTTAAGAGAAGGTTTTGGGTTAAAATACATTCAGGGCAGAGGCAAATTTATTCATATAGCACCTTTCAATCACTGAGAAAATTCAGTCAGAGTTGTTCAAAAAAAGTAAACGAAAATAGAAAAACATAATTAAAAACAACATTAAACACCTGATTAAAACAATACATTTAAAAGAGAAAATCTTTAAATTAAAAATCAAATTAAATTATGACAGTTAAATAACCAAATTAAAAACTAAAAGTTAGATTAGGATTAAAAAAAGTGTCGTTACAGAGAAAAAAGGGGCTAAAAACACTAACAGGGTTTAAACTGAGCTAAAAAGCTGCTCAAACTGAAATGTTTTCAGGCTGGTTTAAGTGTCCAGTGTCAGGGCTCTTCTGATGCTCTCTGTCCACTGGGTCCATTTAAGAGCAGCAGAATATCTAAACGCTGCTTCTCCATGTTTAGTCTTCACCTTCGGCAGGACTAACTGACCAGTTCCTAATGATCTGAGAGTTCTGCTCGGCTCATATTGCTGCAGCAGGTCAGATAAATTTGCTGCTCCTGACCATTAAGACATTATAGAGCAGTAATAGTATTTTAAAGTCTATTCTGGAACAGACTGGTAGCCAGTGTAAGGGTTTAAGAAGGGGGGGGTCCTTCTGTTACTCCTAGTGAGACTCTGGCAGCTGCATTCTGAACCAGCTGAACCTGTCTGATTGTCTTATTTGGGGGTAAAAAAGAGGTAAAATAGAACCCAAAATACACATTTTTACCACCAACATCATCACATAAAACACTCAGAAGGCTTGCACAGGTTCACTGGTTGTTTTACATAGCAAATGTTATAAAAATGCTATATGCTATATTTGCGTTGTACACATTGTGAGCCCTGAATTCTGTCACCACAACTGTAAAGAAATTAGAGGCAGAAAGTTTCTGTACAATTTACCACTTCACATCAATGACTCTGCATGACTGTTTACATCTCAACTGTTGAATTATGCAGTAATGTAAAAAAGATGTTGCATTCCTCTTAAAGGACGACCTGAACTTATAGAATACGGTAACATTCATATCTTTGTATTTGTACCTATTTCCCTACCTACCAGGGATTCACTGACATGGCAATTTTGTAGGGCAATATTTTTCATGTACATATCTGCTGATGCTGATACATTAAATCATAAAATATGCAGAAATTGGGACTAGATCCTCCCTGATTATTATTATTATGAAGAGATTAAAATATCAGTTTGCAACACTGGTCGAATCTAAATATCTGTCGGACGCTGATCATTTTTTAAAGACACTTTCTGCTGGTACCAGTATGACTCCAATATCATCAACTACTAGCATCCCTACTAACTAACTAATTAACTAACTCCAATAGGAACAAACTAACTCTGAATTTGGAAGTGTTTTTTTTAAATAAAGTGAAAGATTGCAAAGACAGTCAAACATAAATACAGGTGCAAAAGTTCTCTCACCAGGAAAAAGCTGCTTCTGTCTGCAATCAACTGCACATCAGCCTCCATGGAAAGAGTGAAAACTGCCACACGCTTCATATCATCTACAGACACTGCTCGACACAAGAAACTACACACACACACACACACACACACACACACACACACACACACACACACAGTTACAGTGGAGTGCTGAGAAAGAAACAAAGTCAGCCCAGTGATACGATCATACCATCCAAATGAAAGATATATTAACCTTGAATTGTAGGTTTATTTGTCAGTTATAAATCCTAAAAATATTCAGCAACTACTTCAAAGCTGAAGTCTGAAGTGTGTTCAGAGTTGTTGGGGTTAAGAGGATCTGACTACAGCAGAAAGTAAAAGTGTTCTCACACACTCACCTGTATCTGCAGTGCAGCAGTGTGATGCGCTCCTGGTGGCTGCGTCCTCCAGGCGTGTTGACGGATACAGTGAGAGTCTGTGGAGCTTCATCTTCACTGGCGTATTCCACCACCACCACATACTCACCCGGTACAGGAACACGACCACGCAGCTGCACATTCATCTGCACACACACACACACACACACGCAAACACGCGCATGTGCACACGCACGCACACACACGCACACACACACACGCACACACACACACACACACACGCACACACACACACACACACACACACGCACACACACACACACACACACACACACACACACACACGCAGTCAAACATGCTGTTTCACACTGAGCAGTGCTAGATCCTATCAGTAACTCAGGTAACCAGATAACATCACATAACACTGACATGTCATGCCAGATGTCATATGATAGATTATGTTCACTATATATATATATATCTATATAAATCATATAATTACCATAATGGTCATCATATTGTCACTGTTTTACTCTATCTGTCTGTCTATCTATCTGTCCGTCTATCTATCTGTCTATCAGTCTATCTATCTATCAGTCTGTCTGTCTGTCTATCTATCTATCTGTCCGTCTATCCATTTGTCTGTCCGTCTATCTATCTGTCCGTCTCTGTCTGTCTGTCTATCTATCTATCTATCTGTCTGTCTATCAGTCTATCTATCTATCTATCTGTCTGTCTGTCTGTCTGTCTATCTGTCCGTCAGTCTATCCATCTGTCTGTCCGTCTATCTATCTATCAGTCTGTCTGTCTGTCTATCTATCTATCTATCTGTCTGTCTATCAGTCTATCTATCTATCTATCTATCTATCTATCTATCTGTCCGTCTCTGTCTGTCTGTCTATCTATCTATCTATCTGTCTATCAGTCTATCTATCTATCTATCTATCTATCTATCTATCTATCTATCTATCTGTCCGTCTCTGTCCGTCTGTCTATCCATCTGTCTGTCCATCTATCTGTCTATCAGTCTGTCTGTCTGTCTGTCTATCTATCTGTCCGTCTATCTTTCTATCTGTCTGTCCGTCTATCTATCTATCAGTCTGTCTGTCTATCTATCTATCTGTCCGTCTATCTGTCTGTCCGTCTCTGTCTGTCTGTGTATCTATCTGTCCATCCGTCTATCCATCTGTCTATCAGTCTGTTTGTCTGTCTGTCTATCCATCTGTCTGTCCGTCTATCTATCTGTCTATCAGTCTGTCTGTCCATCTGTCTATCCATCTGTCTGTCTGTCTATTTATCTGTCCGTCTCTGTCTGTCTGTGTATCTATCTATCTGTCCATCCGTCTATCCATCTGTCTGTCCGTCTATCTATCTGTCTATCAGTCTGTCTGTCTGTCTATCTATCTATCTGTCTGTCCATCTGTCTATCCATCTCTCTGTCCGTCTATCTATCTGTCCGTCTCTGTCTGTCTGTCTGTCTATCTATCTATCTATCTATATATATATATAAAGTACAATGTTTGAACATAAAAACAGAAACAAACGCAGTTAAAAGGTTTTTAATAAATAATCCAGCTCCTGGTCCCACACTTACATCATTCCCGCTGCAGATGGCCATGCTGGGGTGTTGGGGGGTAATCTTCTCAACATGGCAGGGTCTGGGCAGGTGGTTATCCGCCCTGCAGCTGGCTTCATTACCGGACATAGAAGGGAACTCCTCCAGAAACAGGTACTTATACAGCAGACAGCTGCACATGATCACGAGGCACGAAAACAATTAACAGATATTAACAGGCACAACAGACAGTGGAGCTCAAACAATAAAAGCCAAGACGAATCAAGTCAAACAAAACTGCTCAGTGGGTCATGATTACTGACTTCTGTCTGGGGTCTTGTGTATGGCTGTATGTACAGGGCTCCGTCACAGCCAGCTGCAGAATAGGCGCTTCATAGTACGCACTGGGCAACAGCACAAGATAGTCCTGTAGAGCCAGATACAGAGAGAGACAAAGAAAAGGAGATAACAAACAAATATGAAATCATATTCACTGTTTTTGACACCGTTTGACAAATAGTTCTGCACTAATCGCAGCTGCTGGGTAACATTGAGTAAGAACGCATCTCCTATACAGAGCTGGGCGATATGGCCAAAAATATTATCATGAGAAACAAAATTCATATCGTTCGATATCGATGCATATCGCAATAAATGTCAAATCATTATCTCTTTCAAGTTTGAAGGCTGATTTTTGCTCCCGAGTTATTAATTGCTGTTTTACACTATCCTTTATGGTCAGAACATGACAAACACTCACCAAACAGTGGAAAAACTCACAAACTGGTCATGGGACAGTGGGAGAAAGTGTCTAGTTGGCTGTTTTTATCAGCTGGAAAAGCACGGACGCAGTTTTTGTAATAGTCATAATTTAAGCAGCAGAGTGGTGTCGCTCTCCTTGCAGTAGAACGTGGAAGTGTGAGAATGGTGCATTATATCGAAAATTTATTGAACATTTCTTATGGTTCTATCGAGGAAAGTTATATTGTGATAATTATCGTTATCGTTTTATCGCGCAGCCCTACTAGAATATAAAGAGCATTTAGGAAATCTTCCTTCCATTTTCCTCTTCATAGAAACTAATTTTAGAATGTTAATAATTCTAAAATCTGACTGGATGAGCCACATATTACAAATACTTTACATACACATAATATATTGAGAACTCAATTCTGTATCATTGTACCAAGTTGATTATCAATTTATAAAAAAAAAAGACCTCCCTCAAACAAAAAAGCTCCACACGGGACTCTTAAATCTACACGGTACTGAACGCTGGTCGTGTCAGGCGGATAACAAAAAACTGCAATCAGCATCTTATAATTTCTATACTATATTACACCCAGACTCAGACCACAGATCAACAGCAGGTGACATTTACACAGAAAAAAGGAGCCAATCTAAAGTACAAAGAGAAACACTATGCATCTGTTTTCACCTCAGCTATAATCAAAACTTTACCATCAGACCCATCAGCACAAAAAGAGTGAGTCTATAAAGAGTTAGTTAAACGTCATAAATTCAGTAAATGTTGTTGAAAGTGTTATTTTATATCAGCAGTGTGTAAAACGCTTCCTATCTGCTTCTCAATCGGGTGATAAGAACCTCTTCAGTGCCCTCTGGTGGAGGACAGAGTACAGATATTGTATGGTTCCTAAATACGAGAAAGTATAACCAAGAGAGAAGCTAAGAACTTCTTAGCAAAATCAAAATCTTAATCAATTTTTCGATTTTTTTTAGACTTTCATGACCATTTGAATTCTATTTTATGTCTCAGCTATTGTTTTACTTTTTATTATTCTTTTTATTTCTTTTATTATTATTCTTTTTATTTATTTTATTAATGTCAATTTATTGTCTTACATCATCTATTTCTTTTATTTAATTAATTTAGTTTACATAAATGTCATTTATGAATTACTTAATTTATGTTATTTGTTAAGTAACTATATTGTAACTTTAGTGATTTAACGGTTTATTGGTACCTTCTTATTATAACAGTTTACTATTATGATTTTTATTATTTTATTAGAACATTTGATTTATCTTTACAACCCAACTTCTCAATCCCTGATTTCTGTATTGGCTTGGCTACACTGTAAATGAGGGTCTCCCTCAATGTATTCTGAGTTTAAATAAAGGTTGATCGATCGATTGATTGATTGATTGAATTCTAAAAATTTTTAAATTCTGACTCATCCCTACCCTTTACTGTAGCACTTAAACTCACTGCCTCTCATGGTATATTACTTGATTGAACGCACCAGCAGGATGCCTTCAGCCTCAATGACCACTGTCCAGGTGCCGGGGTTCAGCACAAATGGCTCCACAAAACTGTTCTGAGGCACATTCACAAACGTGGGCTCCGAACTGGGGGCGAAGATGATCTGCTTGGACTGCTCAGAGCCTGAGGAAGAGGAAGAGAGATACTGAAACACCAGAGTGCACCAGGACATTTTTACTTTTAACTTATTCTGTATCCAAAGTCAAGACATGAGTGACAGTCTAGCGCTGTCAGTGGCTACTGCAGTCAGACATACCTCTCCTGCTCTTCTGATAGGCTGTGATTTTGCCATGGGAGACGGCAGCCTCAGTGTTTACATATCTGAGGATGAAGCGCGTGAGGTACATTTCCACCTCACTCACGTGCACCGTCAATTTAACCGCATTCTGAGACAGAAAGATGAAGGGGAAAAAGCAGGGAGGAGGGAAGGAGGGAGGGAGAGAGGGAGAGAGGGATGGGGAAGGAAGGTATAGCAAAGGTCTAAGTTAAAGACCTGTTTTCTGAGGTTGGCCTAGGTCTTATCTGGGTTGCGGTGGGTCTTTGGTAACAGTTTGGAGGGGAGCAGCCGCAGCAGCCAAACCAGCCTAAAGAAAGCCCAGCACTGGGTCAGCGTAAAAGCTTTTGAGAGCATGAGGACCAGGAAAGAGAGGGAAAGAGGGGAAGCGACAGAGGAAAGCAGAGTTGGAAGAGAAGAGGCAGAAGTGGAGGGACTTACAGTTCCCGCACTGGAATTTCCTGGTGTCCTCCACCACGGAGACCCGTCCCCGGACATCCACGCCCCCGCGGTTAACGTAGCTCAACACCACATGGAACAGATCTGGAGAGCCGACCACCACCTCAACCAGTACCCGCGGCTACAGGCCGAAAGGTTGTGCCCACAGAAATAGAAGAAGAGAGGGAGAGAAAGAAAGAGAGTGCAAATGCAAAGCTAATCCTTAAAGCAGTGAAAGCGCGGCAAAAAACACAGTTTCACCCTCAGCAAGCCAAGAAGTGTTTGATGTCTTTTGAAGTTGCTTCTTTATTATTTTACTTGAGCCACAAAGCTAAAGTAACTAACAAGTAATGGAGACTGCCTGTCTGAGTCATCATCAGACTGCATTTTTAAGGGCCCATATCTTACATTTTCTTTTATTTTATACATTTTCACGGAGGTTTGTGTGGTTTTAAGTACCAACAACGGTCATAATTCAGGTTTACATGACCATTTTCCAACCACTCTGTATCCCTTAGAATTAAACAGGCTGTTTTTGTTACGTGATATATCGCTACTGTCAGAACAAAACCTTGTATGTCCATTTTTGTCATTTTTCAGTTTTTGACAAAATTTGAAAACGCCTGTTGTCTTTTACATTGTCTGTAAATTTCATGATGAATGGACCAAAAGAAACGGCCCAAAATGACTTGGAAAAAAGTCTGGTTCCATTGACTTACAATAAAAGTAGAGTATGTTTTTTCTTTCTCCTGTAAAGTTACCATTTTGGAGATGCAAAGTTTTGTTCCGACAGCAGTGATATGTAAATGAGCTGTGTTCTGATAGGCTGCCCTGTATCATGTCTCATTCAAAAACCAGTCCAGGCTGAAAAGTCTGTGTGAATGGATGGAACTAAACTGCTGTGGGCTGAACAGGCAGATGACATCACAAAAACAACGAATTCAAAACGGTGTTTTTTTACAGCTTAGTTTACATGCATAAACTGTATGGACTGGGGAGGGAACAATATGTTTTGAAACATTTTACATAATTCATTGAGTTCTTTTGTAAAAAAACTGAGGATATTTGGTTTTCCCTGCTATGGGACCTTAAAATTTTCAGACCCTTTATGACATATCGGTTTTTGATGACCAAAACTATATTAAAACATGATAAAACAGCATCAAAGCCTGAACTTTGTCATTATTATAGACAACAGTATGTCAGAAACCACATAGAGAGTTCATTTAAGATTTCTCAGTGTGGTTTGAGATAAAAAGTGTGATAATTTAGGCTTGCAGTTTGATGCTAATTGGTAGCTTTAAGCTTCCATTACTTGTTAGCTACATTAGCTTTGTAGCTCCAGCACAGACTAAAAGAAGCCAAAGTTTTCTCATCGATTACACTGGGTAAAGGGAAAATGTGCAAATTTGATTTCTGGCTGAATTATTACTTTAAAACCACCACCAGCACTACAGCACCTACAAGCACCTAACCCAGCTAATCCCTTAAGCAAAGCCACAAGCAAAGCAAAGCCACCATTTATCAACGCCAGCCATTCTCAACATATGGACACATTTTGATATTCATCTTTATTCAGGTTAACCTCATTTTTCACTCATTTGCATGACTCCTCAGCACCTAGTAAGTTACTTGTTCTGCATTTAAGTTGTGCTGTAACGTAATTAGCCATAACAGATTGATGACGAGTGAAAAATGACATTAACTCCCTTTATAAAACAGAATGATCCAATAAAATGTGAAAATATAGTATATGTAATGACCACAGACCACAGCTTTAAGTGAAACCATACTTGTGTCCTTTCCCAGTAGAGGGTGCTGGACTTCTCTCACCTGAATGGGGGACATTTGAGCATAGCCCCTCCAGCTGAAGCCCTCAAACTCCAAGGGGTTGTAGCCAAAACGCACAGGCCGCCCGTCCAACATCGTGCCATCCTCTACTTCGAATTTCATATGGTGCAAATCTGGGAAATAGTGATCCACACGAGGCCTGGACAACAAGGCAGACTTCGTTTGATACTAGAAAAGATACTGATACCTTCAGAGAACTTCCAAGAAATTCCTTTTTGCAAAAATCCTTTTGGCTGTTTGGAAAACATCTGCAGGATTTTAGGGCAGGACTCACTGGTTGCATTTCGGTCCCTCTACGTTAGGTCTGCACCTACACCTGCCGTTCCTTTCACCACATGACAGATGAGCAGAACCTCCAATATCGCACTGACAACCTGGAAATACGAACACATGAACACGCACATATACAGAGGTACATTATTGATAGTTGTTGATTGTTAAAGATCAGGTTTATTGGTTGTGTTTAAGAAAGGTCTTACCCTGGCACCCAAAGTAGTTGCTGTTTTGAAGGTTGAAGTAACCGTCTTTACACACTGCACAGGTTCCACTGCACACATTGGGTTTGCAGTAGCACTGGCCGTTGCCCTGATGGCACAGACACACACACACACACACACATATACTATATAACATTCTATAAACAATCTTTACAAGCACACTGCTTGCTCTCATGCTGCTGTAGGCTTACTGACATGAAAAGCGAGACAAGTGACACTCACCTGAGCGCACTCCGCCACTGCACTTACTGTGCCTGCAGTGTTACACTCACAGCCTACACAACACACAATATAGAACAGTCACACAAACTGACTTCATATATTACAATAGTAGGAATATACACAGATCAGGCCGAACATTCTGACCAGCTCCTTGTTTCTACACTCATTGTCCATTTTATCAGCTCCACTTACTATATAGGTGCACTTTGTAGTTCTACAGTTACAGACTGTAGTCCATCTGTTTCTCTGATACTTTGTTAGCCCCCTTTTACCCTGTTCTTCAGTGGTCAGGACCCCCATGGACCCTCACAGAGCAGGTACTATTTGGGTGGTGGCTCATTCTCAGCACTGCAGTAACACTGATGTGGTGGTGGTGTGTTAGTGTGTGTTGTGCTGGTCTGAGTGGATCAGTCACAGCAGTGCTGCTGGAGTTTTTAAACACCTCAGTGTCGCTGCTGGACTGAGAATAGTCCACCAACCAAAAATATCCAGCCAACAGCGTCCTGTGGGCAGCGTCCTGTGACCACTGATGAAGGACTAGAGGATGAACAACACAAACTGTGCAGCAGCAGATGAGCTATCGTCTCTGACTTTACATCTATAAGGTGGACTGACAAGATAGGAGTGTCTAATAGAGTGGACAGTGAGTGGACACAGTGTTTAAAAACTCCAGCAGCACTGTGTCTGATCCACTCAGACCAGCACAACACACACTAACACACCACCACCACGTCAGTGTTACTGCAGTGCTGAGAATGATCCACCACCCAGACAGTACCTGCTCTGTGAGGGTCCATGGGGGTCCTGACCACTGAAGAACAGGGTAAAAGGGGGCTAACAAAGTATCAGAGAAACAGATGGACTACAGTCTGTAACTGTAGAACTACAAAGTGGACCTATATAGTAAGTGGAGCTGATAAAATGGACAATGAGCGTAGAAACAAGGAGGTGGTCAGAATGTTATGCCTGATTGGTGTAGCTGGTAACTACTTTGCTCACTGATACAGCCTGCCTACGACTATCCACCCCAAAGCACTCGCAGTCCTTTACAGTGTCCTCCAACCATCAGGACACGTCACCAGAAGGGGGTTTCCCGAGTCTTCTTTAAGTCTCACTCTATAGACCACTGTATGTTTATCTTTAAGTTCTGTGTCTTTAGAAATAATCCCGGTATCATTACTTACTTGAGCATCCGTACACATTATCAGGGGACAGGTTCCAGTAGAGGGGCTTGCATTTGTCACAGGCCATGCCCTCCACATAAGGCTTGCACTCACAGGAGCCCTGAGGAATAAGTGACAGCAGAGCCTGACCAATCAGAGCCAGTCTGAAGGCCCATGCTTCTTTGTAAGGCAAGCTACAACGTTAGTCCAACAAATCAAAGCTCTAATACTTACCACTGTGGGTAAGATCTCATTCTCCACAGAGCCAGCGGGGTTACACGTGTCAGCTAGATGGCATCAAAAAGAGGGGAAAGAGTGGCATAAATGAGGATTGAACATTTACCAGTGGAGGAATATTACAGCCAGGTGAAGTGAGCTGTGTTCAGGTCTGTAAGCTCACCTTGGCAGAGTGGAAAGCCGTATGATCCAGTACTGCATCTGTCACACCGCTGACCGACAACGTTAGGCAGGCAAACACACTGTCCAGAGACCTGATCACACTCAATGAACCGAGAGCCCTCCAATGAGCACTGGCAAGCTGAGGGAGTGAGAGAGAGACAGATGCTTGATTACTATGAACAGGGGTCATTCTACAGAAATGTCCATTTTTGTGTCCCTGGAATTTACAGATATATTACCCTTGAAAAACATGTTAGGGTTATAATTTATATCTAATTTAAAATAAAACAATAAGTTATTTTAACAATTACACCTTCTTGAGTTGTCAATTTAGCAATAT
>NW_023494802.1:21223311-21315811 GCF_904425465.1 Colossoma macropomum | reverse complement strand
ATTAACAAAACATGTCATTTGTTGCTGTAGATCAGTAGATCAGCAGATCTTTTTATCTGGTTTTCTTTCAAAGGCAGAACATTTTGTCCTGAAAATGCTCAGAAAAAGTTCACTCTTACGGTAGCAGGTGGGGAAATTCTCATAGCCCTCTGCGCAGGAGTCACAGCGTTCGCCTGTGTAGTTGGGTTTACAGTAACAACGACCTGTGTGATCCTCACACGTCCCGTCAGTGAACTCCGATTCACACTGACACTCTGCAGAGAGACAGTTTTGAGACACGCTTCTGATTAAAGATCTATTTTTTAAAATACACTCATGGTGGAGAGGTGCACACAAGGTGTTTTCCCCCAGAGCTGCTTCTATTTTACCATTATCAACATTACATATGAAAACTCGGAAGGTTTCAGACAGTAAATAAAATGCCTATATTTGCGTTGCAGACATCATGACCCCTGGTTCCTACCAGAACCACTGTAAAGAAGTCAGTAAATTTCTCTACGATTAACTATTTTACATCGGCTGTTAGGGCAGTCATGGGCTGGAGGTTAGGGAACCAGTCTCGTGACCAGAAGGTCGCCGGTTTGATCCCCTGAGCCGACAGTACGTGACTGAAGTGCCCTTGAGCAAAACACCTAACCCCCAACTGCTCCCTGGGTGCCATGGATAGGGCTGCCCACTGCTCTGGGCATGTTTGCTCACTGCCCCCTAGTGGGTGTGTTCACTAGTGTGTATGTGGTGTTTCACTGCATGGATGGGTCAAAATGCAGAGGTGAAATTTCCCTGTTGTGGGACTAATAAGGGTCACTTAATCAAACCACTTTGACTGCCCTGAATGACTCAACCATTGAACTGTGCAGATATTTTGGAAAATTCCATAACGGCAAAAAAAGAAAACTGATATTTATCCCCTCTATATATTTCTCTTCTTCTAAACTTTATGTGGTCAGACACTCACTTGAGCAGGCCAGTGGTGACTCCAGAGGGTGGTCAGGTGACCTGTAGTATCCTGGGACACAGCGCTCACAGTTGATGCCTGTGGTGTGGTGCTACAAACAACATTAAACCATGTGACATCTGTATGTTTAATACAGCAGCAAAGCACAAACCACAGCAGCACAACACTTTATTAGCACTGATTCAGCCTGTGTGTGTGTGTGTGTGTGTGTGTGTGTGTGTGTGTGTGTTTACCTGACACTCCATACACACTCCTCCTCCTACGTACTCCCCCTGCATGTTCAGACTGGCTCTCCGCTTGTTCACCTCAGGGTCATAGTAGCAGTCGAAAGCGTGTCCATGGCAGTTACACTCTGCAGACACAAACACACACTAGTTTACTATTTTGATCGATGACAGCTAATTACCAGTTGTACTGATCATTTTTTAGCTGTAGCTCATTAGAGCCAGCTGAGAATTCATATCAGTAGAGCAGATAGTAAGTATTCAGTCCATATCACGTTTGTGTCTGTAAGCAGAAGAGGAGATATTTTATCATGCTGTGAATCTGAGGAACAGTTATGCTGCGTATGTCTCGTTTTGCAGAAACAAACCCGCTAGACACCAACAATACAGAAATATGAAAACGCAAGGCTGTCAAGAAAGGAAACTGGATGTAAATGCAGTTCATTACATTACTAACTGTATATTTGGACAGGTAGGCAGAACACATCCTGTTAGTACAGCTGTGCTACCTCTGCCTACGCAGTCACTCAGTAAAACTGCTTCTGCTTTAAGGCACATAACTTACATTTTACACTACTGTTCAAACACTGACTGTTTCACTGAATTGTTGGTCGGTATAATTTCTCTGGGTTCCGTATTAAAATGCGATGAATACCTGAATAGTGATTTCAGTATTTAAATACTGGCATCTCAAACGGTTAACCAAGAAGTCCAATAGCAAATGACATCTATGAATTTACACAGCAGTCAGACAGACACAGCTATTTCATTAGATTCACCCTGAAGACTATTTTAGCACCATGAAAGGAACTTTTTTCAGAGTTACTGTTTGTAAGTCACAGAAATCACATCTATATCATTTTAATCACTCTTTAGTTGCCTGCCAGTATTGTTTTGAAGCATGTAAACAACCCACAGTGAGAGCTAGGCCCAATCCCATTTTACCCCCTGCCCTACCCCTCTGTTTTGTGCGTTCTCATCTAGGGGTAGGGTGTCCTGATTCTTGTTGAGATAGAGGGGTAGGGTGAAGTGTTAGGGCTACATGACCATCCAAACAGAGGTTTTTCAGAGACTCTAAACAGAGTGACATGAGAAAAAATGAAACCCTAACCGTTAAAATTTCGATAACCATCGTATTATCTTAGTTTTATATAGTTTCAATCTATTACGGTCGTTTTCTTCACAACAACCATAAAAATTGCTAGTAATATGCTGATGTCTCAGTAGCTACCTAGATAAATCTCTCATTCCACCTTTAATTGTGCAGCAGTTACATTCTGGCGCCTCTGGCATCAGAACTGCTGCTCTATTTAAGGTGGAACAAAAGAATTCAAACGAGGCTGGTGAATATCTGACTTCAGCTTCATATCACTGAAGAATTAGGGGTGGGTGATAATAAATAATTGCCCCCCTCTTTGAAGGCATATGATTCCCTAAATGTAACTAAAGCCCAGCAGTGAGGAGCTGAACTTTACCCTCCTCTGCTGTCACTGCAGACTGGCAGGGTCGCCTACAGAGCAGCGCTGGTAGCTGTTAATGAAGTGATGCTCTTTTTATTTGAGGGTCCCATTTCAGGGGGAAGATTTCAGCCACTACCCTGTAACTCAGTTCCAAAGGGCAACACTCAAAAACAAGGGGTAGGGGTAAAAATAAGGGGTAAAAATAAGAAATGGGATTGGGCCTTAGACAGGCTAAAGTACAGCCTCCGCATAATGGGGTTAGTTTAAAATTACACTGAATTAACTGTGTTTGCATAAAATTTCCAGACTTTTCATGACTGTTACAACAAGACCATCAGTCTGTCACACATAACCCTGCCAAAACTGCTCAGACATGGTAAATGTAAAACACTTTCATTTGTAGCGGAGATCTGCAGGTTGCTTGTATAAAAATATGATCAAAAAATACTATTAAACTAAATATTTAAAAATTATTTGGCAAAAATTAAATGTGTTCAGCTGTGCCGCACTCTCCTCTCCAGAAAAATAAAAGTCAACTTCTTTTGACCCTTAAAGGTTAAACTGGAGCTGAGAGGGTAAATCTGTTTGGCCATAAACACTAGATTAAGATAAAAGATTACAAATTAGACACAAACGTTTGAGACGGGACACTAGATTTACACAGCACACACACACACAAGATAAAGAGAACAGAAAGAACAAAAAGTAGGATAAGGGCACGGTCCTTGTTCACGGTAAGAAAGAAAGAAAACGTAAAAAAGGAAGGAATTTCACTGTTTTTCTACTACATTTTTAAATTAATTAAAGGTAGAGATGGAAACAACGTCATTCAGAATGTTTTAAGTGAAACGGTTCACTGCAGAAAAATGTATTTACAGTGGTGCTGAGAGGAACCAGGGGATGCAATTTCAAAGCCATGAAAATAGCCACTTTATTTTCTGTCCAAAATGACCAGTGAACCTGTCTAGAGGTGTCTACATACATACATCATCTAAACCGCTTATCCTTCTGGGTCGCGGTGGGGTGCTGGAGCCAATCCCAGCTGTCATTGGGCGGAAGGCAGGATACACCCTGGACAGGTCGCCAGTCCATCGCAGGGCAGACAGACAGACAGACATACACAATCACACCTAGGGGCAATTTTAGCACGTCCAATTGGCCTGACCGCATGTTTTTGGACTGTGGGAGGAAACCGGAGTACCCGGAGGAAACCCACACAGACACGGGGAGAACAGGCAAACTCCACACAGAAACAACCCTGGTTACCCGGCTGGGAATCGAACCCAGGCCATTCTTGCTGTGAGGTGACAGCGCTACCCACTGTGCCACCGTGCCACCCTAGAGGTGTCTATTGAGCTGTACTGTTTTCTCTTACAGTGCCTTGTATGCACTTCACCATCATCACTGGATTTTAATAAATTTGTTGTAAACCAAAACCTTCCTCAAAACTACTGAAAACAATGTCTCATTTCATGTATTAGGTTTAGAGGTAGTAAACTCTTCAGATGTCTGGTTCCTATCACCACCACTGTGAACAATTCTGACTCAGTAAGAGTCTCTAAAATGGCTTATTTCACATTTGAGGACTCTGAATGACTTTGTTTACATCTTAATGATTCAATTATGCAGAATTCTTGAAAAATTGGTGGAATTTCTCTTTAAACTTGGACTTGTTTGAACTGCTGAACCTGTTTAAATAAACGCTTTAGGATCTAACATTTAACAAGTTCATGATAAAAGAAAATGTCGTGCTCTTTCATAAGGAGCTGTATTTCATACATAAACTCAAAGCCAAAGGTAGTATAAATATCCTAAAGCAAACATGTACCTCAAGCGTCTCATCCGGATCTGCTAATCATGGGTTCCATTTCGCGTAAAAGAGGAAAGCAAAGTGAACGTCTGCCAGCTGATTCATTAGAGTGCGCAGTGTGATTATACAGCAGTTTTTACACACAAAATGAAACATATGACCCTTTCATCCCTCAACAGGCTCTCATTCTCTCAAATAGAACACTTTTAATGATAGTCACGATATATAAACATGATGGATAGAAAATTACAAAAACAATACAACCTGCTCATTCAGAATGTTTTGATGTGTTTTCAGTGTTGGGTTAGGCAGTGTGTTGTGTAGAGACAGTCTGTAGGTCTGCACAGTATATTGTTTGTTAGCAGTTACTGTGATGTTGGTCTTTAGAACCGACACTGCAAAAGAGTCGTTTTTTCACTGTGTGCTGTCTCTGACCAGCTGCTGCTCCACATCAGTGTTTCTAAATTCCTGTAATCCAACAAAAGTAAATTATTTTGGTCAAAGTTATTTGGTTCACATTATCGGTTCACTAGTTTGTTTTTAATATCGCTGTTGTCGGAAGAAAACCTCGTATCTCCAAAATAGTAACTTTACAGGAGAAGGAAAAAACCTACTTTACTTTTAATGTAAGTCAATGGAACCAGACTTTTTTCCAAGTCATGTTGGGTCATTTCTTTTAGTCCGTTCATTATGAAATTTACACACAATGTAAAGGACAACAGGTATTTTGAAATTATGTAAAAAACTGGACGTCAAAAACGGAGATACGAGGTTTTCGTCCGACAACAGCGACATACTACAGGAAGTATAGCAGACAGAATATGAAACGATATAATGACAACACTAATATTCTGTCCGTGTACTGCAGCCCCGGTTAGCTGGCCGTGTTTCGTTAGAGGTACAGTTCACAGCCTTTGGGGTAGAAACCCAGTGACCTTGAGTGAAATGAAGCATCGATCCCAGTGGAGACGCTTTCTCTGCCTTTCCTCAACAGCTCTGCTAACAGATGTGCTAAAAGCCCCGACTCCCACAGTGTGTGTGTGTGTGGGAGGTGAAGATATTAGATTGCAAGACAGAACGGTGGGCATCAGACAGCACACACTAAGGACCCTTTTAAAGCACCCCAGCAAACACACACACACCCACACCCACACACACACACACACACACACACACACATACACCCACACACATACACCCACACACACACACATACACCCACACACATACACCCACACACACATACACCCACACCCACACACACACACACACACACCCACACCCACACCCACACACACCCACACACATACACCCACACCCACACCCACACACACACACCCACACACACACATACACATACACACCCACACATACACCCACACCCACACACACACACATACACACACCCACACCCACACATACACACCCACACACACACACATCTCCCTTTCACCTGACGGTGGCAGCTGACCAGACCTGCAGCTTCATTTAGTGAATGACATTTAGTCAAGACTACAGACATAAAGCTCAAACTAAACACTGAAAACTGCGAGACAGAAAACTTCTTATCAAAGCAAATTCAGCAGTTCAGTAAATATCAACCCTTTAAGGTCGAACAAAAACAAGAACATCACCTAACAAAACCAAAGTTTTACAGATTTTTGTTTAGTTTGCCTCACAAATTATATTATTCAACAAATAAAAACCATGTCAATAAGAATATGATTAATACATAAGACATGATATATTGTTACTTTTAAACAATTATTTATTATTTATTATAAGCGCTTATCCAAACAATCCAACAATAAAAGAAGCCTCGTGCATCTTTTATACAGTGATAGGAAACACAGTAGCTCACAGAAAGCTCAGATTCTATGTGCTGATATTTTGAAAACTTCATATTTTGAATCATTAATGATTAATATATCGTCCCCCAGGTATTTTAACACAGTGCAATCAGGCCCTCTTGTTTGAACACCCCTGATGTAAGTGATTGATGTACTATTGTCATCATATCTTCATCTGTATTATGTTAATTCTGCATTTGAGACCTAAACACAAATGTTCTTTTTGAGGCTGTGCGTGTGATGCTAATATGTAAAGACGTATGATGTGGTCTAAAAAACTCCTGCACAGTCTTAATCAACACTTCTGACTTTTGAATTATTATTCCAGGCTTTACAGGAAAACTCACAGCGGTGCACCCACAACATATTCACTCATGTTTTCTCACCCCGACTCACTAACGCTAATCTTTTAATTTTACTTTACGCATGTTTTCATTTAGACAGCAATGATATACATCTATACATAATAGGAATTTTCAAGC
Organism: Colossoma macropomum; assembly: GCF_904425465.1. NCBI lineage: Eukaryota > Metazoa > Chordata > Actinopteri > Characiformes > Serrasalmidae > Colossoma > Colossoma macropomum. The sequence goes on along the minus strand of NW_023494802.1, from coordinate 21,309,030 downwards.
CAATTATAAATCTAACCCTCAACTCTTCCAGTAAAAAATGAAATCTGTAGCTTTTTCTGATTAGGTTTTGAAGTCAGAAACATTCTGTTGTACAAAAAATGCACTAAAATACACAGAGAAACACAAAAAGAGCAACTGGAACCTCTTTTTAGTTCAGCGAGGTCCTATTTTTACAGTATGTGAGAGAAGCCAGAAAGGATTATGGCCACTGAGCTCTTAGCACGCCGCTGGATTCTGTACTCCCTGCCAGACCCTCTTATCCACCATCTGATGTCTTACTCTGACCTCAGAGCAGCCTCCACACACTCCCAGTACAGTAAACATACAGCGTTAATACCTTTCTGATCTGAACAGTGTCAAACGACAAGTTCAGCCAATTCATAAACGTGAACGCTGCAGTCAGCTATGTTTACTCACACCACCCTGCAGATCTGCAGCAGCGTCCACTCTGTTAGACCTTTTTGAGACAGAGGTGATATATTTATGGTTATGAACTGGACATAAATAAATACACTATACACAACAGACAGACAGGAACCAACACTACCTGTGTAAAAGTTAACGTGATCTTTTTCAGACACAACAAACAGTAATATGTATATTTATACACAACAAAGAGATTTAAATGAAGGTCTGCAACAACAGAGCACAACTAACACTTCATTACTTCGTGGGTTTTCTCCTTTTATACTGCAGCACTAATCTTACACACCTGCTGCTCACATTCAGGAGCTTCTGAAGGCTCAATCTGAATCAAATGTGATGAATAATAAATGAATTAAAACTGGCCAACGTAGCGTACTGTTAACAGTGATTGTGTATACATGCACTCAATAATCCGATCATAATCAGATTTCTGCAGTTATATGATTATTCAAATGGTCATGTAAACACCATACTCTGATCTAGAAATCCGATTAAGAAATCCGATAAAGAGGAAAGATTTTAGCTCAGTAATCAGATTTCTCAGTGCATGTGAACTCTTACTCCGATTTCTATCAGATCTCTGTCTGCACGAGATCAGACGGACACTGTTGGAGCGGCGCTGAAACCAAAGAAGAAATAAAGGATTTGAATATTGTTCATCTTCTAGATGATGGATGTTCATATTTTCAGGTAAAGTGGTTCGAGGTTTTAAAAAAAGCCATGGCACGAAGTTTGAGTTTTACATTATGTTTACATCACGTCTTCTTCTGTGAGTTTACTGGCTGGTTGCAAATCAGAAATCTGATCAGTTATCAGATTATTGAGTGCACGTAAACACACTCAGTGACTGTGAAGGCTTTTCCCATAATACATTAGAGAAAGACTACAGCACTGCAAACCAGAGCAAGTTCTGGGGTTAAACTTGGTGTTGACCAAATGACAAATGAATGAGCCCATCTCTATGCTGCATCTCGAGCGTACATCACTGATGATAACTTCAAAAAACAGAAAACCTATTAAAAAGTACATATAAAAACACTAAAATATTCTTTTAATTGTAAATATGAGAGGAAATTTAAAAACACACACTCCACATACTCTATACCTACAGGACCTAAACCTGGGCTAAAAGTCCTGTAAAGCAATTATGTAACTTAGAATGAATCCCAAAACGGATTCACTGGAATGGAATGGTCACTGTTGGTGTTACTAACAAATGACTTTATTTCACAAATTCAAATACCGTGCTCACTTCATTCCTAATCCACTGCTACAGATTAGCTGTGTGATAGCTCCCATTATTTTAGATATATCAGTGACTGCAGAGCAAAACAACAGCAGAAAACACTGCAACACAGAAAGGTGTGTGCTGTTTATACAACTTGCGACCGGATGACTCACAATGGGCCATGTAGAAGAGAACACGCTCCACTACATCAGTGTCTGTAGAGTATCTTTTCATGAACGAGAGCTTTTTGAACTTTTACAGTGTCATGAGATATTGGGATCAGCTCACAGAGAGGCATGCACTTTAATTCACACTTATGAATTAAATTAGCCTCTTATTGACCAGGGCATATTTTGGTTTTCCCATCTGAATTTACATGACCAAATCGTATGGCAAATTACTCAGTAACTGCATGAAATAAATGTAAATTTTTATTTTATTTATTTTTTGTAAAGGTTCCCCTCAAATTAACAGAACGTGTTTTATGATACATATCGCTATATGCTTACAATTCACTGCTGAAAGCCAAAAATCTTAGACGCTTTTTGTATTTTTTTATGAAAATAATGTTTACAGAGCAGATCACTGAAGAGACGCCATCTGTTTATAGTTTATGGCCCAGATTTGTGGAAAAATGGGTCGACTTTCAGTAGAACGAAAAAAAACGTTCAGCTTCTTTTATTATAAGGGTTTAAAATTACATCACCCATCTATTAGACTGGAAAGAAGACAGTTACAGCTCTCATACGACCCCCACCTTTAGAATGTAGCTTATGAAATATGAAAGTTTTAAGAATAAGACGAAGTGTGTTTTGGAACCTGTATCCTGCCTTCCGCCCAATGACAGCTGGGATAGGCTCCAGCACCCCACCGCGACCCAGAAGGATAAGCGGTTTAGAAGATGTATGTATGTATGTATGTATGTGTTTTGGAACCACCGGTGGTCTCAAGGACTTGAAGAGGTTAAATTAAAATGATCTTGACAGTAAACTGACAGCAGACTAAAGAAACAAAAGCGCTGTGAAAGGGTTTAGTGCACATGCTGGAAAGACCACACTGGCAGTATATCGCCTTTAGAAATTTGAGCTCATTCATATACAGAGCGTAAAGCAGGATGGGACAGGTAAGTATGTACATGCTCCACTACCAGAGAAGCATGACCAACACCTCCAGCCTTTCTCTCTTTCTTTTTTCCAAGAAAAAGTTTTCTTGGCACCACATTCCCCTCTGCGGGGGCTGCTGAGGGGGTTTTAGAGGTTTAATCTTTCGCTCTCCAAAAGAAAGGAGGGATAAACTCACGTTCACACTCATTGGCGCTGTAAGTGGTTGCAGGTTTCCATGGTAACTGGTTGAATCCGGGGCAACAGTGGTCACATGACGGGCCGCAAGTGTTGTGCTGGCAGTCGCACTGAAGCCTGCATGAGCAAGAGAAGACAGAGAGAGAGAGAAAAGATACACATGAGTAAACAAACATCGGAAAACAAGAAAACAACAGACTGGAATTAATCTGGGAGAGCAGAATGGTAGAATTAGGACGAGAGAAAGAGGGCTGGCTTTTCAATGGGCATCAAATGAGCCACACCAGAACTTCAAGTGGCCCCGTTTGAGTGGGTAAATATCTCCTTGACCTGGTGCAGCCATGACAGCACAATCAGAGAGAGAGAGAGAGAGAGAGAGAGAGACAGAGAGAGAGAGAGAACGAGAGGCAAAGCTGCACAAAGTTTTCATGTGTCATCTGAACAGCTAATGAGTCGTTATCTAAAGCAAGACTATGTTATGCAGTAGTCAGAATGGATTTAGCCAGAGTCAAGTGAAAGTTTATTTCTATAGTGCTTTTTACAGCAGGTGTTGTCACAAAGCAGCTTTACAGAAAAATCCAGGTCTGAGCCCCCATGAGCCTCACCAGTGGTGACAGTGGCCAGGAAAAACTCCCTAAGAGCAAGAAACACTGAGAGGAACCAAGACTCAGAAGGGGAACCCATCCTCCTCTGGTCGACACCGGATAGCAAACAGCGTTAATATAAAATATTAGAATACAAAACGGGGAAAAACAGGTGGAGCAACGGTTAATTAGATAGTTAGAGTTTATGCAGCAGCAGCAGGAGGGTCAGTTCATCCAGGTGAGGTTTGCACAGCTTTGTACAGTGTGAAGCTCCATGGTGGTCAAAACGGTGCAGATCAGCCAACAGAGCTGGAGCTCTGGTGACTCTAGCAGCTCTGGTGGCTCCATTTATCAATTTATCTACTATCTGCTTACTTAAAGCTACACTAAGTAACACTTGGGGATCTGGAGACCTCTCTGGTGGAAATGTGTAATTGTACGCAACACGCAGAAGAACATTTTGTAAAGTCACAGGTGCGACGGACTCCTACCCTGAGCAGATGAATCTGATGATTGTGAGTGCACTGAAAGAGAATTCGAAGGGGTGAGCGAGTGATTTACTACTGTCATCATATCTTCATCAGTATAATGTTGATTCTGCATTTGAGGCAGGTCAAGGTTGTTTATATAGCACCTTTCAAACACTGCTGTCATTCAAAGTGCTTTACAAACGAGAAAATTCATTTCAGTCAGAGAGTTGTTTAAAAAAGTAAACAGAAATAGAAAAACATAATTAAGAACAACATTGAAAAAAAGAGAAAATCATTATATTCAAAATTAAATTAGGATAGTTAAAAAATCCAATTATAACCTAAAAGTTAGGATTAAAAAAGGACTAAAAAATTTGAGACCTAAACATCAGGTCCAAAATGACTCTTCACTTTCAGTTTTAACAAAAAAATCTTATATAGTGCAGCTTTTATGACTATGAATTAGAGCTGCCAAAGTTACTTAATTAATTATTAATGGCTATTTAAATCCGCTAACGTTTTCTAGTTTGCACCATGTGGTTATTGTTATTGAGTGTGGCACCTGTTGTGTAGACGTCCTAACAGCAAGCACTGGTTCAAATGTAGTACGTCATAACATCACAAAGCCTTGTCTGAGCTTGAAATGTAAAGTATGCGGTTCAAGTCAAAGGCTGTGTTCACATTATCAGGCTGAAGTGGCACAAATCAGATTATCTGCCCTAATGTGACTCAGATCTGATGTTTTCAGAGCTGTGTGGACACACAAATCTGATCTTTTCAAATCCGACCTGAGTCACTTTCATATGTGGTCCTAGATCAGATACGTATCCGATTCATGGCCATGTTACCTTCATGTGACGCTCAGATCTGAATTCATGCGCTTTTTTTCCACTGCGCTGCGCCATCATTCAGTGTTACCATGGCAACAGCGCCGAACAGAAGTTAAAGCCTGTAAACGGTGGAAAAGCAGCTCATCTCACCTTTTTCTCCTTCGTCTCGCTCTAATAATGAAGCTGAGAGCTGATCAGAGTTAATTATCTTCTCAGCGAAGCTCGTTCTGCTCGTTAGTTTGTGCTGATGATGAACGTGATTCATTCACGTGACGTTACTGAGTAGGATGAGCTCATGAGGGTCATTTCAGGACGCCGGTTCGTCACATTAATGACAGATTTGAATCACTTACCTAAACGAGTGTGAACCATCATATCAGAGAGATCGGATTTGAGAAAAAATCGGATTTCAGCAACAAAACTCGTAATGTGAACGTAACTCAGCTAATAGCTTCAAACGTGAAGTGGGTCTTTGTCGTACCTAATCAAAGAGATTCATGGCTGTCCATCAGAAAGGGTAAAACATGCATGTCAGAGGTGAAGCATGCCATTGACTAACACTGCATCATGGTCCCAAAATGATGGTTTCAGCAAAGTTCTATGTTAAAGTAATTTTTAATTAGTATTCAAAAATTTCCTGTGGCAATTCAGAAATTTTTAAGCACAACCAGCAGATGGCGTGGGTGTGCATTTTCCCTCAAGTTTCCATTAATTTTATAATCAGAGAGTTCTAGATTTTCCCCAACAAAATACTTTCTACCACCTCATTCTGGTAAAACTAATCTAGCTAATAGCGCTCAGGTCTACTGGTTGCTTGAAATGCTGTCTGACACTCAGGGAAGAATGTGAGGATTGTTTCGGGCTGTAAACTGTTCTCTCAAGAGTGACATACTGATATTCCAAATATGTACACACTCATAACATACTAATCTATACTACACATCTTACTGTCATACAAATGCAGTGATGTGCGGAAGGTTCAGGTTCAGTGCCAGTGTAATCTCTCATCAGGCACGCTCACACTCAAATGCGCTCAGATGACCCAGACAAACCCTCACCATCTGGAATCTATTAACCCTTAAACGCCTCTTAAAGCCCCTCTAAATATGGAGTAAAATATACTGCTACACTGCCACGCGGCCGAGGATCAGTTTAAAGCATAGATAAGCTCTGACTCTCGCCGCGCTAATTACCTCATACGTCTCCTCAGCACTGGCCACTGCAGACACCTGCAGGGCAAACAGGTGGGAGAAACAGGGCCGCGGCCCTCCACCCACAGTCTTCCTCATCTGCTCATCTCCTAAACGGTCATTAACTTATCCTAAGATATTCAGACACATAACTTGCTTATTAGTTTCAAGAATGGGAAAAAGTAGTTTGGGGAAAAACGTAGTACTGGTTACACAACCACCTAGTTAACCAGGAAAACTCAGAATTTAATCGCAATTTCAGTTAAAGGTGGATTCGTCCACAGCATATCAGTGTCAATAGCCTATCTTTCCTACTGTAAGAGAGTTTCATTCATCATTCATCAAGCAATGAAATGAAAATGTCTAAAAAACATTCAGATTTTTGCAGATTTTTGCTGCCCAGCAACTTATTTCCATCAAACTCAATAAAAATGCTTTACTTAATGATGTGATTTCCTGCAAAAACTACTGTCACATAAAGTTTGGTTAACTGACTGTAAGACATGCTGAGACACTGAAACGTTTGATGTTTCCATCTTTAATTTGATGTCGCAACTTGTGCGCCTTTGGCTTCTTTGACTTCCCCCTAACCTACTGAATATGACAGTAAGCTTATTCGGAATGTAATTTTCTTGGAAAAAAACGTTTTAGTTATGTTTTCTGTGATACTGCTAAACAATTTCTATGCTAATTTTGAACAGAAAAAAGTTTTGTTGACATTCATAGGCCCAGTCCCATTTCACCCCTCACCCCACCATTTAGCCCTTAGCCCTCTGTTTTGCGCGTTCACATCTAGGGGTAGGGTGTCCTGATTCTTGTTGAGATAGAGGGGGAGGGTGCAGTGTTGGGGCTACATGACCCTCCAAACTGAGGCTTTTCAGAGACTCCAAACAGAGAGTTATGAGAAAAAAAGAAAAACCTGCAAGATGGAGAACAAGAGACCAAAGAAACCCACAAATGTGAGAATTTACTCTGTTAAAAAATGACGATAACCTTCATATTATCTTGGTTTAATGTCGTTTCAGTGTATTATGGTCTTTTCTTCATAACAAGCAAAAAAAAAAAATCGCTAATAGCGCTAACGTCTCAGTAGCTAACTAGCTAACTTTCCCGTTCCACCTTAAATAGTCCAGCAGTTCTGACGCCTGAAGCACCAGAGTGTAACTGCTGCTCTATTTAAGGTGGAAAAGGAAAATTCAAACAAGAAGCTGGTGAATATCTGACTTCAGCTTCATATCACTGAAGAATTAGGGGTGGGTGATAATAAATAATTGCCCCCCTCTTTGAAGATCATATGATGCCCTAAATGTAACTAAAGCCCAGCAGTGAGGAGCTGAACTTTACCCTCCTCTGCTGTCACTGCAGACTGGCAGGGTCGCCTACAGAGCAGCGCTGGTAGCTGTTAATGAAGTGATGCTCTTTTTATTTGAGGGTCCCATTTCAGAGGGAAGATTTCAGCCACTACCCTTTAACTCAGTTCCAAGGGGTTAGAGTGACACTAAAAAACAAGGATAAAAAGAAGAAATGGGACTGGGCCGTAACAGTCAACAGTTTTCACAAAAAATACTTGCATAGAAACACAGTTACTGTCGTCACGGTGTGCAGAGCAAGCAACTGCTTGCGACTGTTCCCGGTAAGTAGCCAGAATTTGGCTTCATAAAAGAAAGGCTATTGCTAAAGGCTACTTTTGTTAGCAGCCGCCTAATTTGTCACATAACTGTTGTGTTCAACCATAAAAATACTTGACATGCTCATCCTTTCACAGTAGTTACCAAATAATTCATAGGTTAAATAATAAGTAGGAAGTTAAATTACAATACAGTCACCCTTCTCTGTCTGCGCTCTTGGAAGGGTATCACCTTTGTTGCAAAGTCCAACACATAAGGTTTCCATTCTTATCAGTACACACTGAGCAGGTGACCTCTATAAACCTGAATGGGATATGAGCCTTAAATGAATACTTCACCTAGGACTAAAAGGTCCCATATGGATATATACGCTAAAATGAGCTATAAAACAGTGTTTCGTCTTCTCACAAGTACACAGACACACACTCAGCACACACACATGCACAATCACAAAAACATCTGCTTCAGGTCAGTATAATCTCCTGTATCCCTGTGGGCTTTAATATATCAGTCGTGCGAGGGGGGTGAGGGTTTTCTATGCTGATGGCTTTGACACTTTTCCACTCCGTCCGACTCACACATCCTCACACCTAAAGCAGCAGGAATCCCCGGAATGACCGGATACAGCAACAAACCATTCATCAGCACGCTCGAGAGATAGGCACTGCGCAACAGCCTATTTCTCAACCCTGGCTCTGCTACACACACACACACACACACACACACACACACACACACACACACACACCCCGAGAGCCAGGAAAACCTCCTGAAATCTTAAACAAACTACCTTCCAGCCCACTGGCGCTGCCTGCTTCATGTCTAGAAGACTTCTGTGCTTTAAAGACACGTATGCAGAGCGCTTGTGAAGTGAGGTTTGTCATACAAGTTTCAGCAAGATATAATATCTGGAACTGCTACAGAAATAGAGCTCATACACACCGACCAGGCATAACATTATTACCCTGTTCTTCAGTGGTCAGGACCCCCATGGACCCTCACAGAGCAGGTACTATTTGGGTGGTGGATCATTCTCAGCACTGCAGTAACACTGACGTGGTGGTGGTGTGTTAGTGTGTGTTGCGCTGGTACGAGCGGATCAGACACAGCAGTGCTGTGCAGTTAGATTCCATTGTTTTGAAGTAAACGTGTCCCAAATCTGAAAGTCAGTGTGTAACTTTAATTGTGACATATTTTCACATTTTAATAAAAATTATTATGATTTTATGTGTGTACAACTGTTCAAAGCTGCATTTGCTAGTCATGCACTGGCTAGCATTGTTGAGTTATGTGACGTGTAGCGATATGATTGTTTTGTTAGTGACAAAATGGAATTAAATTTAATAAAATAAACATAATTAAAGTACAGGGGCGTTCAAAGCAAAATTATTTTAGTCTAAAGTCCAAGTCAATTAAACATATTTTTTACATATATAATCATGCTTATATACAATATACACACTATATACACATTTTAAAAGAGTTAGCCAACAGTGGGATCATTCATCTTAAAGTCTTAGTCGTGAAACTGAACTGGTCCTAGGCCACTATGTTTACCCTCTGGATTAAATGTGTGTATTTGTGTAGAACTGCTAGGTCTGTGCCAGAGGGCAAGGTGAACCTTGAGTGGAGAAAGAGGAATAACTGCTGAAAGTGTATGCGTGTGTGTGTGTGTGTGTGCGTGTACGAGTGTGTGTGTGTGAGAATGTATTAATGTGTCTGCATTAGCTGCGAGAAGAAGCTAAAACTGGGGGATGTATCAGTACCATATTACTGTTATTTACCTCTGACACACACAGCCGTGTGTATTTCAACACCATATATTTACAACACAACACTGTCTAACACTCCAAGAGCTAAATGTCTCTGCCTCTCTCTCTTTTTCTCTCTCTCTCTCACACACACACACACACACACACACACACACACACACCTGGAATGCCCCCTCCACTGTGTAATTACGAAACACAGAACGTTGATCTGTTTGACAAACTCGTGTTCACGCCAGACTGAGACAAAATACTGCCCTGGTAAAGTAACGGAGACTTATATGCTCCATATCACTGTTGTCGGAAGAAAACCTCGTATCTCCAAAATGGTGACTTTACAGGAGAAGGAAAAAACATACTTTACTTTTAATGGAGGTCAATGGAACCAGACTTTTTCCAAGTCATTCTGTAAAATAAAACGGAGATACGAGGTTTTCTTCCGACAGCAGCGATATGTAATCACAGAGTTTGAGCGTTTCATCTGCCATCACTACTTTTATTCACTTTGAATTTAGCTTTAGTACTTCATATTGAAAAAGGGGTGATCAGATGTCTAATATGAAAAGTAGGGAATCAGAATCGGCCAAGCTTGGAACTGACAGACGTTTGCTTTGAACACACAGTGGGCCAATCCGGTTTATTATATTGAATTGATGGGATTCAAGGCGACCTGTGCTGTGTTTTTGTGAGGTAAGTAAAGTGAGGCAGGTGAGTGCACTCATGCTGTATTTGAATCCTGCTGCATTCACAGACCTACACCTAAACGCTGTAGCATAATGATACACGACACAGGATGCTAAATAGCCAGTTGCTTCCTCCTCTCGATGTACCACTTTGTTGATGTTAAACTGCCAAATGATTTTTTTTGTTTAATTAATTAAATGCAGGTTTGGCGTGTTAAAGAGTGAATAATGTTATTTATTTGTTCACTTGGCTAAAACTGCTAATAAAAATGGGCCAATGGCTAAAAATGAATTCATGATCAATGCAGCTTTAATGATAAGTGATCAAGGCTTTTGAACAACAGTGTAGAGAAGGAAAGACGGGTAAGAAGTTTAAAAATGAAGAGGCTGATGTTTAGAAATATTAGTTATGTTAGGGAATATAGTATTTTATTTAATACAGAAGGTTAAAACAGTATGATTTAAATGTTAATGAATAAGAAGAGTTTTAAAAATAAGATTAAACAAAAGGAGCTAGAAGGCAAACAGCCTGCTCTTACTTGTAGGGGTCGTTGGGGTCTTTTGCATTGCAGGCTTCAGCATGGCCGTTGCACACACACCTCCCTCCAATGCTGACGTCTTTGATGCTGTAGTAATACTGCAGGGCAAAATGCAGAGATTACTTTAATGTGGAAAAGAAAATTCCAGGAGGATTTACTTGATCCTTGCTACATAACACATAAACATGACATAAATGATGCCATATGCTGTCATGAGCTGTCATGACAGATTTTATTCGGTAATATAACAATGTCTTCTTATCATTACCAGTCATTGCAATGACAGATGCCATAATATTTGATGTCCTGTGAGGCTTTGTCACATGATCATTTTCACTAAGTGTGCACTAGATGACATCAAATATTATGACATCTATCATGACGACTACTGGTAATGGTAAGATGACACTAGCCACGTTTACATGTAGCCTAATAATCCATTAATAATCCGACTAATAGCTCAGTTGGAATATAAAATACGTCCATGTAAAAATCTCAGTCGGAATAGTCTAGTCCATTCGGAATACAGTTTCTATCCGACTGATTGAGGTGGGTAATCCTGTAAATAATCTGTTAAATAGAAGAATAATATCCGTGTAAACGTCTGTATCTGATTACATTCCCTATCGGAAAGTTTAAGTCCGTTCTGATCATGTTCGTCACGTCATAGTGAGAGTTTATACCGTTCAACATGGCGGAGCAGAAACTGGTCTGCAGAGGAGACGAAGTTTCTGCTCTGGTCTTTAAAAGACGGCGGTGGGACGGACGTCCAGCTTATGTGTCTCAGAACACGACGTCTTCCTCTCGGCCTTCTTTAATAAGGACATGTGAAGGACGTTTTCCTGAGTCTGACATCATTTTAAAGCGATTAAAAACACAAGCGCTGCTCACTGCTGCTCATCTCACTCTGACTGGACTCACGTGATGCTGGTTGTCATGGTAACGTCTACACTAAGTGGTTCTCCACACATGCGTGTCATTTTGGATCAGAATACTTGTAGCGAGCATGTAGATGAAGGGTTTCATCAGATTGTTGAACAGAGTGAGAATAAACACATCAGTCTAAATCTATAATCAGAATGTATTCAAACGGATTGGAGAAAATCTTTGCATGTAAACACAGACACTGTTATATTACCTGACATAATCTGAATCTGCCATGACATGTTTATGGCATGTGTCAATGTTACAAAGCAGCGTCCAAGTAAAGTTTTACTGAAAACGTGTTATTAGAAAACAACAGGAGAGAATGCAGTAAAATCCCCTGTGACAGAACGTTTCTCACTCGTGTTTTCATTTGGTTCTTCTTACCGTATGTGCCAATCAGTTACACGATACAGTAATACAGAAATACAGATACAGTTCTATACCAGAAACCTGAGACCACTTGTTGTGTCTTACCCGGCGGGTGACGGTGGGGTCTCTCAGGGCTTTGCCCATCAGGTGGCCAAGCAGTGTGTTGGTACGGAGGAAGCGCAGGCGGATGTTGGTGGCTTTGGTGAATTCCCGCAGCACAGGAGAGTAGGAGAAGTTCATAGCTCCAGGCCGCCCGTTAACCAGGGACACCACAATCTTGTGTGTGAGGAAGAGAGAAACGCACACAGACAGACATACATAATAAGAAAACAAGCCTAGAAGTCGAGCATTTAAGACCTGCACATAAACTCACAGACTTTCTGCGGACACTCGTTCAGTCATGATTAGAGTGTAAATCTCTGACCTCATAATAGTTCCTTAAGAAAAATGTTAAATTTGACTATGATTCAGTTTGTTTTTGTTATTTTTGTACAATCACAAATTATAATTAAAAAAGACACTGAATAGCTGATTGCACAAATGTGGCTGGAGGGATTCTCGTCGTGAAATACAGACAGTAAAAACAATACAAGAACAATATTTTATTTGCAATAGTTTATTTTTATTTCATGTTTTATTTAATATTATTAAAATCTACCACTTCAAATCAATCTAGCTGAACTGCTTCTTTCAGATCCATGCATCACAATGCAATGATGCATTTTTACACCCCTACTGGTGACCAAAGTGGCCTGTGAATAAAACTGAGAGCCACTGTTGCATATATATCTATATCTATATCAGTATTTATATCTATGTGATTCTACGTCTCAATTCTTTGTGCAGTGACAGCTCTAGAGAGGTGCTATGAAAAGACACTCATAACATTGGCAACGGGAAATGAATGAAGTTGAACTGGATGATTAAAATACATAACACTGCACTGTAGATATTAGACACATCAGCAACTCAGTGGATCATATATTTACATTATGGTCTCACAAAAGACACAAAAGACATGACAAACGCCGCAGGTCTGGACCCGAGTCATTACCTCTCCATTCTCCAGAGGCACTATACGCGAGTACTCAGTGGTGCAGATGACGTCGTTGTCATGGTAGATGCGCTCGATGGTCCTCTGGCCAAACTGTTCAATGCAGTCCCTTTTGGAGGCTGAAAACATAGAAAACACACAGTGAACGGTGGAAGTAAAGTGTGTTTCTTACTATGACAGAAATAAAGAGAGGAGGCTTTTTACTACATTAATGAGCAAGAAAAATCGCATCATCAATGTTATTATGTACGTAAATAATAAATATAATTGCTGGGCACTGGTGTGAAGCATGATATTACAGATGATGTTAAACGCTAAAGAATAAGAGAAAGAAAACAATAACCTGAATGACACTGTGAGAGTGATGACATGTAACCGTAATCCTCCTGTTTTCTCACACATTCTTGGAATATTTTGGTGCCATTCTAAAAAGTCTTTGAACGACAAGTAATCTTTAACTTGACCACAAATTTGGAAAACATCCATTTGGAAAGCAAAAACAATCCCAGATTAACCCCTTAAAACCCTAAGAGTTTTATTAAGCTATTAACCTTAGGACTCATTCAATAACCATGAATTATTTAACTGATACAGCGCAAGAAAAGATTGTTGTAAGACCATTATAAGATTATAGTAGATACATTATATTAGATCTTAGGAAACTGACAGTCTTGGTCTACTGACAGATAATCATGCTTGTTTCAAGACGTAAGGCTTGAAAAAGCAAAATGATTTGCCAAGACAATAACTCCAGAGTTCTCGAGATCTACAAATACTTAAAAAATCTAGAAAAAAATAATAATTTAACAACCTTACAATCACAAAATGAATGAGAATGTATGTGTGAGTGTGCATGTGATTTGAGATGATTTCAGCTGCCAAGATATGATTTTTTTGCAGCATTCAATATTTCACACACTACACTGCATTAAATTCATTTAACACTATATATATATATATATATATATATATATATATATACACATGTGTGTGTGTGTGTGTGTGTACATATATAGCCATATCAGCAAACTCTACCAAACGTTACTGAGAAGTCAGTGGTGGCATGGCTCCATCACTTATTAGGCTATATTATAGCAACATTATGTAGCAATTTAACCTTAAAATAACAGCTTCAAATCATTTTTAGTAATTGTAGTTCATCAAAAATTGTCTTGGTCTACTGACAGATAATTCTGCTTGTTTCAAGACGTAATGCTTGAAAAAGCAAAATAATCTGCCGAAAGAATAAGACTAGAGTTCTCAAGATCTACAATTCCTTTAAAAAATCTAGAAATAGACTGTTAAATTAAACAATATTCTCACAATCACAAAATGACAAGAGAATGTGTGTGTGTGTGTTGTGTGTGTGTGTGTGTGTGCATGTGTGTGTGATTTAAGATGATTTCAGTTGCCAAGATACCATTTTTTGCAGTGTATAATAGAACTAATATATGTATAGGTAATATGTGTAAGTTATGCATTTATATTGAAATGTGGCCTTTAGACCAGAGGTCACCAACCCTCCTCCAAGAGATCTACTGTCCCGTAGAGTTTAGTTCCAACCTGTAGCTAATACTTATCTGACACTAATACATCTGATCCAGCCAATCAAGAACTTCTAAAGTGGTTAATCAGTTGGACCAGCTGTGGCAAATAGCGGATGAACACCGAGTCTGCAGGAAGGCAGATATCTAGAACCAGGGTTGGTGACCGCTGCTTTAGAGTTTAAGGGGCTAAAGGTTTTGAGATGATTTATCTTCCCAAGACAACACAACACCAGTCACTAAGCTCATTCATCTGTGATTCAAGAACCATGTTTGACTGCATTAGTCAACTAAGGTACTTTAGATAAAATGAACAGAAATACAAACAGAGCAAAGAGACATTTGTACAGTTACACATACAAACGCCCACAGCTCAGGTATTCGGGGTCAACCCCAGCGCATGATGAGGCTCTGGGGAGCTGGAGGTCATGTCTGTATGTGCGCACACACACACACGCCTCTCCAAAAACCTACGAAGAGGGATTCCGCTACACCCATGTTGGAATAATTTTCTATTCAGTACAGTGTATGAACAGCTCTACAGGTAATGCGTATGTACTGGCTGCATTAAGGCTGAGCAGCATGGCAAACATGTAACTCGTCACTTGCTTGACGTGGAGCTGGGCGATATGTCACAACGTCCAATGCAATCTTTTCTCATCCATTTCTCCTCTCTTTCACTCACTCTCTGTACATCTTTACCTCATTTTCAGACGTCTGTATTCTGAGTCACCATGGCGCTCGTGGGCCAGAGGAATGTGAGTTTAGTCCAACAACAGAATATTATGTTTCAGAGTGGAGCGGCGTCACAGCTCGAAATGCCAGCCAGGGACTCAGCGCCTGTATTGTTTTTGATTTTTTTCCTCTTCTCAGCCATCGCCAGGATTGTGTTGCCACCTACTGTATTGTTGGCCTTCACTGGCAGAGCCAAACGACAGAGGTACAGTCAGGTCCACAAATATGTGGACGTTGACAAAGTTATTGTTATTTTAGCTGGCCACGGCAGCATATTAGAGCTGAAATTAAAAATAAATAGCAGAATCTCAGATTCAATTTGAGCATGTTTCCAAATCAGGTGAACTTTGTAGGAGTTACAAGCACACATAGCTCTCCGCTTTCAGGGGCTCAAAAGTAACTGGAGAGTTGGCTCCTTCATGATTGGATGTTTCGCACACATCCCTCATCATTTGTAGATAAAGGGTCTATAGTTGATTTCAACTGTGGCATTTGCGATTGGAATCTGACTCCAAAGAGCTGTCACGTCTCATAAAGCAGCCATCATTACGCTGAAAAATTAAAACTCAAAGAGACACCAAGAACATTTGGTGTGGCCAAATCAACAATTTGTACATTCTTAAAAAGACAGAATGCACTGTTGATCTCAGGAACACCAAAAGGTCAAGAAGACCATGGAGAACAACTGTGATAGATGAAGAAAAATTCTTTCCCTGGTAAGATAAACTTGCACAACAGTTGGCCAGATGGCAAGAACCCCCTCCAAGATGCAGGCGTATCAAGAGAAGATGTTATCAGAATAAACATAGAGGGTTTACCACAACATGTAGAGCTTACATCTAGAAACGCTTGTGCAGTTCTGTACATCTTATAGACAGGCAAAAATCAACCTATGCCCAAATGATGGAAAGAGAACAGTATGGAGAAGGGAAGGAACTGCTCACGATCCAAAGCATACCACCTTATCTGTCAAGCATGGTGGAGGTAGTGTTAAGGAGTGGGCATGTATGGCTGCCAAAGGAACTGGTTTCCTTGGGTTCTTTGATGATGCGTTTGATAATGAAAGCAGCAGAGTGAAGTGTATAAAGTTATACTGTCTTCTCAAATTCAGCCAAATGCTTGAAAACTCCCAGTGCAGATGTACAATAACCCAAAGTGTACTGCAAAAATAGCCCAAGACTTTTTTAAGGCACAGAAATGAAATGCTCTGCAAAGGCCAAGCCAAGACCTGACCTCAGTCCAATCAAGCATTTACTAACAGAAGGTAAAACTGAATGTAAAATGCCCCAAGAACAAGCAGTAACTGAGGACAGCTGCACTAAAGGCCTCTCAGGGCACCACCAATGCAGTAACCCAGCATCTGGTGATGTCTGTGGCTTTAAAACGTAAGGTAGCCATTTACTGCAACCCAGTATTAAAAAATGACAATTGAATTTGCGATTATGTTAGTGTGTCCAATTATTTTGAGCCCCTAAAAGTGTGTGTGTTGGGGGGGGGCTATATATGAAAATGTTTGTCATTCCTACATTGTTCACCCAATTAAGATGTAAATACACTCAAAGCTGAAAGTTTACACCTTGAGCCCATTTTCATGATTTCAACTTCAATATGTTGTGGTAGACAGATATAATAACAATAGCTTTATTGATGCCCAAATATTTTATGGATCTGACTGTGCTGTGTATGCATGTTATTTTTTTCAAGTCAACATGGGAAAAAAATACAATATATATGTATGCCCTTCCTGGATCGGGGCCTTGTCGTGGCGGAAGGGCTTGTGTGGTCTAGGGATCTTCAGAGCTAAGTCGTCGGGAGCAACATGCTCCTGGTAGGGTCTCCCAGGGCGAACAGGCCTGGAGTGAAGACCCAGACTAACTCGATCCAAAAACCTCCATGAAAAACGGACACAGAACATCGTGTACCCTGCCCGGGAGAGGGTCACCGGGACCTACCCCTGGAGCCAGGCCTGGGGGTAGCGTCCCTCGGCGAGCGCCTGGTGGCCGGGCAGCCCACATAACCCGGCCGGGCTCAGCCCGAAGAGGCAACGTGGGGGGACCATGTGGGCCCACCACCCGCAAGGTCCAGCATGTGGGAGTGGTGCAGTGCCGTACAGGCAGTGGGAGATTGCGGGGGGGCCCTTGGTGGCCTAGGCCCCTGCAGCAGAAACTGGCTCTTGGGACGTGGAATGTAACCTCACTGGGGGGGAAGGAGCCGGAGCTTGTGCGGGAGGTTGAGAGGTACCAACTAGATATAGTTGGGCTCACCTCCACCCACAGTATCGGCTCTGGAACCAAACTCCTGGATAGGGGTTGGTCCCTCTCCTACTCCGGGGTTGCACAAGGTGAGAGGCGCCGGGCGGGTGTGGGGATACTCACGAGTCCCTGGCTGGCGGCAGTACAGTTGGAGTTTGTCCCGGTGGACGAGAGGGTCGCCTCAATGCGTATTAAAATCGCAGAGAGGAAAACTCTGACTGTTGTGTGTGCTTATGCACCAAACAACAGGTCGGAGTATTCGGCCTTCTTGGAGCAAGTGGGCGGGGTTCTGGAAAGGGTCCCGACTACAGACTCCATAGTCTTACTGGGAGACTTCAATGCTCATGTTGGCAATGACTGGGAGACCTGGAGAGGCGTGATTGGGAAGAACGGCCTGCCCGATCTAAACCCGAATGGTGAATTGTTATTGGACTTCTGTGCCAGGCATGGATTGTCCATAACGAACACCAAGTTCGAACACAAGGATGTTCATAAGTGTACATGGTACCAGAGCTCCTTGGGTCAAAGGTCAATGATCGACTTTGTTGTCGTTTCATCTGACTTGGGACCATATGTTCTGGACACTCGGGTGAAGAGAGGTGCTGAGCTGTCAACTGATCACCATCTGGTGGTGAGTTGGATCAGATGGCAGGGAAGACTGAGGGTTAACTCCCACCTCCGGGAGAGCTTTTCTCATGTCCCGGAGGAGGTAGGGGACATAGAGTCTGAATGGACCCTGTTCAAAACCTCCATTGTGGAAGCTGCCAGGCGCAGCTGTGGCCAAAAGCTTGTTGGTGCCTGTCATGGCGGTAACCCAAGAACCCCCTGGTGGACACCGGTGGTGAGGGAGGCCGTCAAGCTGAAGAAAGAGGCCTTTAGGGACTGGATGGCCCGAAGGACTCCCGATTCAGCAGATAGGTACCGACATGCAAAAAAGGTGGCAGCTGCAACGGTGGCAGAAGCAAAATCCAGGGCGTGGGAGGAGTTTGGTGAGGCCATGGAAAAAGACTTTCGGTCGGCCTCGAGGAGGTTCTGGACAACTGTCCGGCGACTCAGGAGTGGTCGGGGTGGCTGCGCCCAGGCTGTATTCAGCAGGGGTGGAGAAACTCTGACTTCAAATGAGGATATTGTCGGTCGGTGGAAAGAGCACTTTGAGGAACTCCTTAATCCGGGTGACATGCCTCCCTCATGGGAGTCAGGGTCAGAGGCCTCTGGCGTGTCAAGCTCCATTTCCCTGGTGGAGGTCACTGAGGTAGTTGGCAAGCTCTTCAGTGGCAAGGCACCGGGGGTGGATGAGATTCGTCCGGAGATGCTTAAGGCTCTGGATATTGTGGGGCTGTCGTGGCTGACACGCCTCTGCAATAGTGCATGGACCTCGGGAACAGTACCCTTGGACTGGCAGACCGGGGTGGAGGTCCCTATTTTCAAGAAAGGGGACCGGAGGGTGTGTGCCAACTATCGGGGTATCACACTGCTCAGCCTCCCTGGGAAAGTGTATGCCAAGGTGCTGGAAAGGAGACTTCGACCGATAGTTGAACCTCAGATTGAGGAGGAACAATGCGGATTCCGTCCTGGCCGTGGAACAATGGACCAGCTTTTCACCCTCTCACGGATTGTTGAGGGGGCATGGGAGTTTGCCAACCCAGTCTACATGTGTTTTGTGGATTTGGAGAAGGCTTACGACCGTGTTCCCCGAGATATCTTGTGGGAGGTCCTCCGGGAGTATGGGGTGCCGGGGTTACTACTCCGGGCCATTCAATCTCTCTACGCCCGGAGTGAGAGCTGTGTTCGTATACTCGGCATTAAGTCGGACACTTTCAGTGTTAGCGTTGGACTCCGCCAGAGTTGTGCCCTGTCTCCACTCCTGTTTGTGATATTCATGGACAGGGTGTCAAGGCATAGCCGGGGTCAGGAGGGCATTATGTGTGGAGGCCGGAGGGTGGCGTCTCTGCTATTTGCAGATGATGCCTCCAGCGCACACTGGAGTGGTTTGCAGCTGAGTGTGAAGCGGTTGGTATGCGGATCAGCACCTCCAAGGCTGAGTCCATGGTCTTAGCCCGGAAAAGGATGGTATGCCCACTCCAGGTAGGGGGAAAGGACTTGCCCCAGGTGGAGGAGTTTAAGTATCTCGGGGTCTTGTTCACGAGTGATGGGAAGAAGGATCGTGAGATCGACCGCAGGCTGGGACAAGCGGCAGCAGTAATGCGGTCACTGTACCGGACTGTAGTGGTGAAGAAGGAGCTGAGCCGTAAGGCGAAGCTCTCTGTTTACCGATCGGTCTACATCCCGACCCTCACCTATGGTCATGAGCTGTGGGTAATGACCGAAAGAATGAGATCACGAATACAAGCGGCAGAAATGAGCTTTCTTCGCAGGGTGGCGGGCTACACTCTATTTGATAGGGTGAGGAGCTCGGCCATCCGGGAGGAGCTCGGAGTAGAGCCGCTACTCCTCCGCATTGAGAGGAGCCAGCTGAGGTGGTTCGGGCATCTGATCCGGATGCCCCCGGGACGCCTCCCGGTGGGGGTGTACCAGGCACGGCCTACCGGAATAAGACCCCGGGGTCGTCCTAGGACCCGCTGGAGGGATTATATCTCCAAGTTGGCCTGGGAGCGGCTTGGGGTCCCCGGGAATGAGCTGGAGGAAGTTGCGGGGGACAGGGCCACCTGGGATTCTCTGCTCTCCCAACTGCTACCGCGACCCTATCTGGACTAAGCGGTTAACGATGATGATGATGATATATATATATATATATATATATATATATATATATATATATATGTGGCCAAATGTATGTGGACACCTCTCCAGTAGACACTTGGCATTGCGCATAGTGATCTTAGACTAGACAGCTCGGCCATGGAAACCCATTTCATCAAGCAGAGTTCTAGTGCTCCAGAGGCAGTTTGGATCTCTGTAGTGACTGATGCAACATATGATGGGCGATTTTTTCATTTTTAATATTTACATACATATCAAACATATATGGAAATGTATTTCCTTTGCATATTCCAAAAAAACGCTCAGCTAGCTCAGAGCCCCTTACTAATATTCAAAAATACGTCATGATCCAGAAAGCAGAATGTGTTGATTCACATTGACTTTAAAAGTCTATTCATACAAAATCCAGTTTTTACAGTCAAAAAAATGACGCATATCAAATTTAAGAAATGAACATCTACATATTAATGTCTTCTTACACAACCAGCCCAAAACTGATGGGCTGTAAAGCTACTTAAATTTTAGAATCAGAGTCAGCCAGCCATTATACAGATGTGTAAAATATGTGACTGACCAATCAGAGCTCCGTTGTCGTGGTTACAGTCCAAGCAAATGTGCACTAAGATGGTGGCAGAGAACAAAAGCCTATGCGACAAGTAACACGTTGACGATCAAAGTGTGAAGGTTAAAGGAAAGGTAAGGCGACTGTAACTGAACAGCTGGGGAATGACGGCTTTCTTAAGAACATGGAGAAATCCAGTTTTCTCACAATGTTTAAAAACACACTGGACTTCATATGAAGGTGATATGATATGAACACTATACTGAAAAAAAATTGCATCTAAAATCATCAAACACATTACAGTTGGTGAATATTCCCTAAGAGTGAACGAAGCAGATCACTACACACCAGCAAAGTTCTCATAAGAGCACATCAGTGGTTTACTCACAAGCGAAGAACTGCCAAGGTTGGTAGGTCTTCCCAAAGTCAACAGAGCGTTCCAGGACCCACAGGTCAGGCCTCGGAGAGTTAGCGAACTTGATGAGCACGTAGGCCACATGGAAGAGCTGTTGGAGACATGAAGAAGCAGAAACATGATGAGTATCCTAACACATTCAGAAGGTCCTGCACTGATGTTGAGAACTAACTGTGTGTCAAGTCAAAGCATTTCAGAGATAACTGACACTTTTTTGACAGCTTTCCAAGATCCATAGCTTTTCTATACTCCCTACAGCACAGCTAACAGCATCAGGTGCAGCTTTACATAAAAGAACATTCTTCTTCCATGTAATGTCAAGACACAAACGGAGCCACAGCAGGGTGTGATGCAGGGATTGGGTTTCAGTTAGCATTAGTTAGCATGACATGCAGACTGCCTCCACTGAGAAGCAGCCACAGCAAATGATCCCATGGAGACCAGCATAATCACTTTCATATTCAGGACGGTGAGCTCATGCGGTCAGAGGGGGTAACAGATGTTCTCCCAGGATGACTAAATCAAAGAGACTGTGTGGGACGTCTGCCCTCTCTCAGTCAGTCTTCGTTAACCATCGTCAGACAGCTCCACTCAAACTGTCCCAGGCTAGAAATGTAATAAGACAACGGTATAGAATGGCTCTCGGGAGATGCTCAAACAAAAATCACTCATATCAAGAACCAGTATAACAGTGGAACCTTTCCAGACTTGTCTGTTCTTATTGTTTTCTTTCTACATTTCTCATAAACAGCAGCACAAGAATTCTCTCATTCTCACATTTTATTGTCCACATTCTCGGCTGCTGATTTGCTGTGTCCTGGCTGGTCTTTTTCTCATCCCTTTAGTTTAGAATAGGCACCTGACACACGTCCCAAGTTGCATTCCTACTCTTATCTCTTTCTTCTGTTCTCATAACACTGGGCTACGTTCTCACAAGATCTCCCACTGCACACAGCCAGGACATGCAACAGTTTGACAAAATACAACACATTCTGTGCAAATTACTGTACCTTCCAACTGCATGGCTTTTGCATTCTGCTAGGTTAGTAACCCTGATATTCAAAATAGCATAGGGCAATATAAAATGCATAGGCTTGTGATGATACATGCATCAACACTGAGATGGAAAATTTACTTTACACAGCACTTTAATGAGCAAACGAAACAGATTCTAACTGTGTTGAGCTCGTTATTTAATGTTAAGTGTATAAAAAGCTGTGTTGGTGACAAAAAGCTCCAGTCCGATCTGGACAAACAGAGTATAGGCTACGTTCACATTACCAGGCTGAAGTGGCACAAATCTGATTTTTTGCCCAAATGTGTGTGGTCCTAGATCGGATACGTATCCGATTCGTGGCCATGTGACCTTAATGTGCCGCTCAGATCTGAATTCATTGGCATTTTTTTCCACTGTGCGTGCTCCATCATTCAGCGTTACCATGGCAGCAGCGCCGAACAGAAGTTAAAGCCTGTAAACGGTGGAAAAGCAGCTCATCTCACCTTTTTCTCCTTCGTCTCGCTCTAATAATGAAGCTGAGAGCTGATCAGAGTTAATGATCTTCTCAGCGAAGCTCGTTCTGCTCGTTAGTTTGTGCTGATGATGAACGTGATTCATTCACGTGACGTTACTGAGTAGGATGAGCTCATGAGGGTCATTTCAGGACGCCGGTTCGTCACATTAATGACAGATTTGAATCACTTACCTAAACGAGTGTGAACCATCGTGTCAGAGAGATCGGATTTAAGAAAAAAATCGGATTTCAGCAACAACGTGAACGTAGCCACAGAGTAATGATTGTACATCAGTTTATGGTCTACTGTTGTTTGAGTGTTCAAATTGAGTATTAACTGTTGTTAAGGCATGTATGATCTTTGATAGTTGTGTATTCAGATGAGTTTCACTTCCACAGACACAGCTTAGTTTGTAGACGTCAAGAGTTATTTGTTTTTTAGTTGGCTATGATTAGCATTCTGTATATTAACATTAAACATATGCACTAACTGTGCTGTGCAGGGTCTGTGGCCCATGTTAAGTCAACATTTTGTTGTTTACTGATATTTTATAGCTACAGACAAACATATAATCAGCTTCTTGTCCCTGCAGAAAAAAAACAACAAAGACCAGCATGCATTTCATGTTCGTCTAAGCTGGTTTATGGTGGCCTAGTACTGGTTTGGTGCTGGTTTACCTGCTCACCCAGCATGGTCATGCTGGTTGACCAGCACACCAGCATCCATAACACAACATATAGCTGCTGTCGGAAGAAAACCTCATATCTCCATTTCTGAAGTTTAAAAATACTTGTTGCCCTTTACGTTGTATGTAAATTTAATGATGAATGAACTAAAAGAAATGACTGAAAATGGCTTAGAGAAAAGTCTGGTTCCATTGACTTACATTAAAAGTAAAGCATGTTTTTCCTTCTCCTGTAAAGTTACCATTTCGGAGATACGAGGTTTTCTCTCGGCAGCAGCGATATGCTGGTCTGTGCTGGTTTTTCTAACAGGGGTATCGGACTGTATTCTGAAGCTGCTGTTGACAGAAACAAATAAATAAGAACTGAGTTCATATAAATGAGTTACAGTGAGAATATCTGTCCTGTACAAAAGCTGGAAGTAAGAATTACGTTTGAAATGTCAAGAATTCTCATCCTAATCTCTCCCTAAGTTCTTCCTCCGGGCAGCTTAAGACCTAATGCAACAACATCCTTTTACTTCCTCCCTGACGTCCTATATCAGTGGCGATGACAGCACCGCAACCCACTTAACCCCTTTTACCCCAAACACCACCCCTAAACAAACTCCCACAGCCCCAGTGTACCAACCCCACCAGAGGTGGCGTGTTTTTCAAGCATGTCATTTCCCTCAGTGTGAGCCTGTCCACCAATAAATCCAACAAAAAAACATCTGTGGAAGATTTTATAGGAGAGTGGTCTGCCATGCTTTACTGTCAGCAACGTAGTCGATGATGACTTCAGCTGTGCGGCATGAAAACCGAACTTCAAAATGCCAAACTGAAATCCCACCAGACCTGCCCTCCTGATACAGGTGGGACAAGAGTTGGTGGGGGATGTGGAACATGTTCACTATGGCTTTACAATTGGACTGTGCTGCAAAACTACCAGTAGGCTTAGTTATTTTCATTTTTAAGAACTATTACAGAGAAAAAAGGAAAAAGGTTATATTGTTTTCTTAGATTCAGTGTTGAAAAATGATAAACAATAGCTTTGAGGAGTGACAATTGACTCTTCACTCATGGAACCACCCTATTAATGATGTCATTAGCGCTGTTTAAATAAGCCATAGTCGAAGTAATGCCCTCCAGTGTGAAAACAAAAACTTCTACTATGTTACCCATTTGTCCATTGTCAACATTATAATTGGTGTTTGCATAAAAACAAAGAAACTGAGTTAGTTTAATCTTGTTTTCAGGGTCAGTTTTGATGAATCTATATTTTCTGGGGGGTTTATAGACTTTGGGCCTCGCTAAAGTTGCCTTAGCCACCCAATGACCACCCCATTTTCACAGTCCCAGAATCCCCCTGATATGTAGTGAGGTAGCAAATCTAAACTCCAACTCTAAACTTAAATTAATTTAGTGTTTTGTAAATCATGTCCCTTCATGAAAATAGACTTTCTACTTTGCATCTGGAGCCAAAAAGTGAAACATTTCATTCTTCAACTCCAAATGAAGAACGAGTGGAGGGAGAACAGAAGTAGAGGGAAAAGCAGAGGGAATGTGATCCATCATTCACTCAAAGGCGGTAACGTTTCAAAGCCAAAACTGAGTCAAGGGAGCACCCCCCCCCATTCATCCCTCCATCCCTCCTCCTGCACGACTCACTAACTACACACCACAGAGCACATCAACAGGTGGGATTTGTGAGAGTGTGTATGTGCATGTATAAGGAGGTCCGTACTTGGGCTGCTGGGATTTCCCTTAATGCATTTCTGCAATTAACTAAGGCTGAAATTTCTCTGCCTTTGTTCTGCCTCTGTCAGCATGAAATACTCGAAACCACACGCATCACACACTGAATCGAGTCCTTTTCTCTCTGCTAACATCTCAAAGATGTTGTTGTGATAAAAGAAATATCAAAAGAACCTTCAATAGTGGTGTCACAATGGTTCCCATGGACCTCAACAATTCATCACTTGCTTGGGTTTTGTGAAACGTATCAACAAGATCTCTGCTATAATACCACCGTCTGCACGGCCTGCATGAGCCGCGCCTTCAGACGAAGACTATGAACCACTTCCAAGAAAAAGTATACGAATTATCACTCTAGCAACAATTTAAAGGGGACTTCCACTGAAGTTTCAAAAATTTCTGCATAATGCAATTAGTGCGATGTAAACAAAGTCATTTAGAGTGGTTTGGTGAGAAATGGTTCATTGTAGAGAGATTGCAAACTTACCCATTTTCTTACAGTTGTGATGATAGGAACGAGGGGTCACAACGTCTACAACACATATTTCATAAAACTTTCTGTCAGGGAGTTTTTAGAGGCATTAAACACTTTGGATGTCTGGTTCCTATCACCACCATTGTGAGCAAGTTTCTCTAGAATGGAGCATTTCACAAAGACAAAACAATGTCTCGGGCATCAGGCAACATATTTGTAGATATTTTTTGTAATAACTTTCTGTGATGTAGCTTTTAGAGGTAGCATTAAACTCTTCAGATGTTTGGTTCCCATCACCACCACTGCGAACAATTCTGACTCAGTTTATCTAGAATGGAGTCACATCAAACCACTCTGAATGACTCTGTTTACATCTCTGTGAATTAAATTTCAAAAAATTGGTGGACTTTCAGAAACTCTTTAAGAAACTCCAGTTTATTCAAAGAGAATCTTGCTAATTAAATAGGATACCTATGACCTATGTGCCCTAAATTTGACCTCAACCTACCTTAAGAGAAAATTGAAGTTACTGAAATGCAGAATGTTGATTTTTTTAGGTTGGAACAATGTAAAAGTTGAAGCTACTGCTTTGAAAGTGGCATCCAATACATGTCCAGTGTAGTTACTCTCCTCTAGGCTTAATGATTGCACGAATTCCTTCCTTGGCTTTCTGCATTCCTGAGGTTACCACGGCAATAGGCATGGACAAGCACAGCCCTGGGGACACGGGTTCGGGAATGTGACCACAGGCACCTGAGCAACCGTGACAAGAGGGCAAAAGGACAGTGGGTGAGAGAGACGCACAGCAGGCCTGATCTAAGGAGAATGCCACACAACACACACACACACACACTCTCACACACACAGGCATGATAAGGATAATGAGGGCTGATTACTTCACTAGACTACTTCAAACAGTACCTTTTCCAGACCAGGTTGGCCAACCAGCCAAATAAAATTCCTTCATGTTTTCTGTAGTGAAGCATGTAATGCATTGACTACACTGTTTTCAACATCCACATCAGTAAAAAATATTATCTTTTACTCACTTTTAGCAAGAACTGTACTGATGTAATGTATTTTACACCTGAACGCATGACTTTTTCAGTGATCTTCTCTTTTCTGTCCATCATAAAGCTCCGCGAGGGGCTGTGAAAGCACACAGAAGCGTGCCTGAACACGGCTCACTCTGACAGATGTTTCAGGAGGGCAAAACCAGACCCACCTTCAGTTTTATCAGCTTTATGACCATCGCTTTCTCCCTCTCCCCAAGTGTGTATGTGTGTGTGGGGAGGTGGACTGTGGGGACTGAAAGGAATGCTGGGAGTGGATCCTCAGCAGACGTTCCAAAGCTTCAGTGCTCTGACACACGCCGTGCTCGGGAATAATGGCCCGCTTGTGAGAACGAGGAGGGATTTCCACAGAAATGGGAGATGATGTGGCAGCTGCCCACATCAGTTCACACCCGGAGTGGCACTATGTGCTGTGAATAAGGGCTGGACGATACAGTCACATTGCGACGTTTGAATAATGACAAAAAAGGAATTTTAGTCATTAAACTTCTCCTAAACTGAGCTATTTTATACTCTATTGATGAAAAGGGTGTGTTTAGAGTTGGGATGTATTCAGGTACTCAAGTACTGGTTTAACCATTCAAGGCGCCAGTATTCAAACACTGAAATCACCATTCTGGAAAGAGTAAATATGCAGACTATCAGTTCAGTAAAACTGACAGTTCTGCTCATATTTGAAAGTATATGATGTAATACCTTTCAATCCGAAACACGAGTGCCTGAACGTGAGCATGTTGCCAAGGCTGTGCTGTTAAGGATGTGGCTGAGAAGTCAGACAAAGCACAGCTGTGTCACTAACTAGGCTCACTACTCTAGCTGATATTAGCCGGGCTCAGAAATACATGAAAATATACTTCTCTGACAAATAACACACTGACACATCATCCACTGAGCAGAAAATAAGGCAAGAGGTCCTCATCAGCATCCAACATGACTCTGGTTATCTCTGTTAGCTCATTATTATCTGAAGATGCAGCTTTTATAACTCATTCAACATGAAAACCCTGTTTTTGAATAATGAAGAATGTCAAATGTACAGTACCGTGCAAATTACTCGGACTGTGAGAATCAGAAACTTCTGAGACTGAACTTTGAAAGTGTTCACATTAAGCGTATTCATCTGTGTGCTGCTATTGACAGTGGCCACTTTAAAAGATAAGCCTACAACCCTACATAGGTTTTTCCTCTTCCCTGCAGTTAACCTGATATCTGCTCTTACGGATACTCAAATATCAAAATGAGTCGGAATGCACATCCCTAGTTTAGATGAGAATTAAGACACTAGTTCAATAATCCGGTCAATTTGATGTGAGAACTGTAGTATGTACTAAATACCACTTTATAATTTGCAGCAAGAGAGAGGTTAAGGCACACGCAGGTCCACGTTGGCCACAATATCAGCCTGTGTACCGTGTTTACTATCACTGTATAAAAGATGCATAAAGCTGCCTTCATTGTTGGATGTTCTACGATTTTTTTAGAGTGCAGTGCTAAACTGAAATGGTCTTGTTTTAATCAGAGTAATGATAAAACATCCTTTTCATGTGTTTGCTTGTTAAAAAATGTTGTTTGTGACACAAGATAAACAAAAATCCACAGATTTTCTTTTTCTTTGCTTTGTCAGATAAAAAATGCAACCACGACATGAAGAAATCACATTATCAATGGAGAAAAGCAGTTTAAACTGCATAAAACCTCTGATGACATGATTAAAGATTGACCTGCATGACCAAAGTTATCTATGTCTGCTGACTCACGTTTCATCCAAGCTCCCACAGAAAGTCATGTGGAATGTCTCAGGTTTCTCAGGATGCTCAAAGCACACCATAAAAAGCTAATTTGTTGAAGGGTACATTTGATTATTGTATCCCATTGCCATATATTTATCACAAAGGCTTACATTACACTGATAATAATAATGATCAGCCCCACTGCGACTCTGTGTTTGTGGAGGCTGCAGCATCCATGCAAGAGAGTGTATAGGAATAGAAGGAGATGGCACGGCTCAAAAGCAGCTGTTGCCCCCCTGAGAGAAAGCCCCATCTGGGGTAACAGATCCATCTCACCCCTGGACTCTGGAGGGTGGGAGCAAGTCACAGTCGCTCAAGATGCAAAGTCAAGGATCCATTCCAGAAATACCAGAAGACGCCACATTCGCCACGCTTTGGACTTTGATCTAGACCTTTTTGGTAAGAGGTTATAAACAGTCTTATGAGGCATTTTGTTCACTGACTGAAGTTTCAGAGCACGTCCTCTGTCCCCACATGCATTATTTACTTCTCCTCTGTGTCTGTCCTTTTCCTCACTCCTTATCCGTCTCATTCACATCCTGTGAGAGATTATCAATGAAACATCAGTTATCAATGAAACACTCTTTTGAGGCTTTTCCCTCATTGGTGTGGAACACTCAGTGGGAGTTCCACTGAAAGTCCTCTCAATGACTGCACCCCATACATTTGTTTTGGGTGATCCAACTGTAAGTGGACAGCAAATAAATGCAGGTGATCCACTGTGACCCAATCACTCAAACCAGGTTCAGAGGCGGTCAGAGATGAATGTGTCCACATAACATTTGTCACGCAAAGGTTAAAACATCCTGACAGCACTGAAGAACCGCCTAACTGAAAGACAAAAGCAGCTGCATTGCCTCTTTCTTTGTCTTCTCTCCCATTTGTTTGTAAGTCATGTAAGCAATCCTTGCAATTAAAGATGGCACCAATCTGATACCAGGTATCGGTATTGGGCCGATATCAACTGGAAACGCTGGATCAGATATGAGAAAAAAAAACAAAAAACAAATCAGGTCCAATTCAGTAAAAACTAACATAAACTAGCACACATTCACACTGCGTGATGTGAAGTACCAGCTGTGTATTCCTTCTTGTGTTTGGGTAGTTTGTGTATGACAGCCCATTGGTAGATGGTTATCTTAAGGGCTTCATTTAAAAATAGCTCTTTTTAAAGCAAGATAGTTTTAAAAAGAATATTGGTATCAGAATTTGTGTCAATATCAGAAGTTAAACATTTATAAAAGCACCTTCACGTAACAAGGGGCATTTTTATATGAACAAACACAGACAGAGACAGACGCAAGTGTGCATGACATGTAAAGTCCTGAAATCTGATCAGAAGTGCTCAATGGAGATGCATTTCAGACACATGGAATGCAAGTTGTACACATACACTTGTGATCGGATCATTTAAGACAGATGTGAATATCAAGTATTTACATTAATTCGTTTGGCCGAAACTCTCATCCAGCAAAAAACATGCAGTCTGATCATATTACAGTGTAGTCGAATGTAACATTATAAGTCTTGCCCAAGGACTCCTACTGTTCCCCGATCGGGGATTCGAACCCCAGCCTGCTGCAGGCCTGGAACTACGGCGGTCTGCACTGCACCATCAGTTTGTATTTTTCCACCCTCAGTTCAGCTTTTGGGAAAATGCAGCTGTCTGCATCACATATTATCTGCCATATAAACATCTGCAATTAATACAAACATTAATCAATGTAAAAATTAATAAGCATGGAAAATAACAACGGTCAGTATAAATAATTGCGGACCACATAAACAGCTGCAGTCAGGCAACGATGTACTGTGACAGGCCCAGCTAATACTGGAAAAACCATGCCAACCTAGCTAGCATGTGGGCTTACTGCCAGACATGGTGATGATAAGTGCATCTCTATTTACTTCTAACGCCCCCATAGCGACTTCGTTCTGGAACCTGTGTATTTCATGTCTATTCTTTCTGTTGTTCTTCCTTGGAATGAACCTGGAATATCTGCACTACAAAGCACACTCTAACCACAATTGCTGGAAAAAAAACCTCCTGAGAAGAGAACTATGATTACAGGCTACCACATCACCATGAAAGGGAGACCCCCAGACAAGCTGGGTCTTGTACGTGGGCCCAGGAGTGAGCATAACAATAGCACAACACCTTTAATAACACATCACGGCTTATTTGAGCTGATGATGGCACACAGACAAAGCAGGAGGGAGATAAGTTAAAACAGCTTTGGGTAGAGAACGGCAGACAGTGAGTAGAGGACCAGAGAGAGAGAGTGGGGTTAATGTGTATGTATGTGTGTATAAGAGGATTTACGTCTGCAGGTTGCTGTCTTTATAGCATTAGTCACAGTCCAGCTCCAGCTACTGTAGATGCCATGTCTACCTAAAAGTCTACCTGAGCACCCATCTCAGTGCTAACGCAAGCTCCTCACTAATCCTCACACACCTCCCCAGAGCAGTAACGCATAGCACTGAGGGGCCTCACCAGCATCAAAAGAGAGAGGGTGGGGGATTACCACACACACTGTAGGACTGCTTTGTCTCTGTACTTCGCCCTAGATGTGAGGTACGAGATTTTTTTTTCTTCCAAATGAAATCACACAGTTCTTCATTAGACATTGTTGGTGAACTTGTGTTCCAGTCCTGTGACCAAGACCTTTAGTTTATGGTCTCGAGACTAGTCTTGGTCATCTCAACATTACCTTGACTCAGTTTTGACTTTGACTTTTCCCGAGACCAGTCGAACTCACCTTGTTCCCCACTGTGAACTTTAAAAATTGCAGAAAAACCATTTCATTTTATTGGTTTTTAATGTTCGCTATAAATTGCCACGCTAATAACAATACTAATGATACGTCATTTAAGACAGGTGGTCAGGGTAAATGGGATAATGGCCAGGTTAAATGTTTTGACATGTAACTACTCCTAATTTGGTGAACAGGCAGTGCGTAAATCAAGTAGCCCCTCCCATCTCGGTCATTTACACTGAGATTTCTTATCCCATGGGAACTGGTCATAAACATCACAGACGCCCTGCGGTAAACTGGCATTACACCACCTCCACCTGGAAAACTAATCCTGTCCAAACAGTACTTTAGACTGTAATAAATATATGTAATAAAAATAATTAATAGTATTTTAGTCTATACATTAATTAATGTATTAATTTTACAAAATATATTAAAGTTTTCCCCCTTTCTTTTTTTATTTATCTATTCTGAAATAATAAATAAATCGATCTTGCCTCTTGACTGCCCAAACCCAAGGAAATTACTTAAGGGTGTTGCATAAAAAGGTGATTTACTACGATGACTGAGACTTTGTTGCTATAAAATTTACTTTTTTCATAAGTTTAAATAGCCAAAATGGATAATTTGGAAGCCAAGAAAAGAAAACTCAATTGGACTGAGTAGGAGGAATATACTATTTTGGAAGAATATGCCAAAAGAAAAGCCACCCTAAAAAGCACATTTAATCCTGTGATAACCACAGCAGAATAAACAAAAAATGTGGGAAGAAATAACAAGGGGTGGTCAATGCTAGAAATCTTGCCATTAAAACAAAACGTTAAAATGATAAATAATTAATGCCGCAATTCTTTTAATGTCATTAACGTATTTACCTAATTTGAGCCATCGAACTGTCTGTAGTAGTACGAGCCGAAGCACAGCTGCTTGTGCGCTGTATGTAAAATAGTGAACCGTCAGCTATGCCTGCACTCCGACTGACCCAAGAAGACAAGAAAAGCCTTTCGTGTTGGAATGGTTACTTCATTTGCAGGATGTTTAGAAAAAAGGTAAAAAGGTCCATCAGTCCTCAGGTATGGGGGGCTGTCACTGCTGACATGTGTGATCATGCTCCATTTCCTCAGAGAGCTGTAAGCTGCACTTATGAGGAACTGGCAGCTCAGGTATGTGTGTGAAGGCCTGAGGGGTGCGGGTAGGTCATCTGTTCACACCTGCTCTGGCTGTCTGTCCCCACTCCGCCCCTTCTTTATTATCCCCTTCTGCATTATCAAAGGGCTGAAATCCCAGACCCCTGGAGTCTGGGGCCTGACCACTTTCCTGTTTGGCTGATAAAATCGTCCAATATTAACGTTCAGCAAATTTATCGATATTGTCAGAAATTCCATCAATGAAGCATTAATGTTTGGGAAATATAAATATTGTGATCTGAAAGTGCTATGAATATGCATCATCGTTACAACATGAAAAATTACTGAAAAATTATTTGATTTTATGTGGCAGTGTTAACTGTTGGCTCTGAATCCCAAGCTAATAAAATGCTAATTTTACGGTTATTTATTAGTGGCTTGCTTTGTCTTCACATCATAAAACAGTGAGTTTCTCCTGAGTTTACAGAATTTTAAATGATTAAAAATTAGGGATGCATGATGATATAGGATTCATGTCAGTATTCATATTGACTGGAATTCTGAACCAATTTTTGATGTTTTTGTTGTATTCTTGAATGTTTTCAGCATAACGCTAATCCAGCTCGATCTAGTCCCAGTTTCTATGTTTTATAAATGTTTATGTATCTGGATCAGCACTAACATTGGCAAATACGTGAATGAAAGATACTGGAGCCGCTTGCTGTATTGGCGCGTACCTTCTGTTGGGCTAACATGCCGGTGGTAGACGGTCTTTGGCAAACCGAACATTCCATTGTTTTCAATGGAGCAGCATGGAAATTTCTGACACCGCCAGCAGGAACATTCCAATAAACAGAACAACCCATCACCAGTTCAACTTTCCCCAACTTGTACCATCAACCGCAGCAGTGCAATAAACAGGATGTTAATATTTTTGGAAACATGGTGCTAAATGGTCCAGGCATAACTCTTCAATGTACATATACTTCTTAATTTACATGAAAAAACACTATTAGAAAGCATGTAGGACAAAACAGCTGTTAACACAATCACCCCACATGTGGGCAGAAATGTCAGTGACCTTATCACCATGACAATGTTTACTTAACTTCATGCTGCCATTGATATTGTACACTTGCCAGTTCTGCAATGAGCCGTTTTATATTATAAAATTATTTTTATATTACAGCATTATAACATCAGTCTGTAAAGCACTTAAACTAAAACTTTGGACTCTGTTTGATTTTGACTATATAAAAATATATCAGCTGACATTATTGGTTATAACAATGTTTTAGCTCCTTATCAGCAACAAAATTTGCATAATGGTCGGGCCTTACAGCTCAGCAGAAACACCACACTAATCTGGGAATCGGCTAAGACACGCCCACTCGGTCCAGAGCACTGTACATGAAAATCAAAAACTGCTCATAAGCCAGCACTCCTACTTGGAAATGTGTGAGGAACAGGAGCCCAGATGCAGGTGTGATGAATCCTGCCTGAGTAGGTTAGGCTGGTTTAGGGGTGCGGCGGTCTAAGTGGTGGGATTTGTGAATTCCAGGCAGAATTAGCACCACGTCTTAAAACGTCCCCGTCACTTAGACTGGCAGCACTCTTAACCTCCAAACTGCTTCCGACGTGACCTTTTCCTTCTTCTCATCCATCACTCTCTGTATCTCCACGCTACTGACACCGGCTGCCTTGCTTTACGTTCACCAAATCAGATGTTCCTCAGCCATCAGCCACCGGTGGGGTAGATAAGTTAGAGGAAATACTCTAAATATAGACTAATCACCACGTGATCTGTAACCCTGAACCGATAAATGTTACATGTCCATATATTTTTGGTAAACAACAGAGCGTAGAGGAAGACTTTGTAGCAGTGTAGTTGGTGGTTGTGGTTGAATCGAGAATTGAATACTGTTACTATGTGCAGGTCTGTGAAAACTGTTACGATATTCATTTTTCAAAATGTGTCTGATGTTATCCTGCCACTGTGTTGCTAGCAGACTAGCTCTAATGTAAACATTGCACAGCCAAAGCTGCTGGTAGCCAATAAACAGTGGTGGACAGTAATGAAGTAATTAACTCATTACTGTACTTAAGTAGTTTTTTTGTGTATCTTTACTGAAGTTTTTCCATTTTGGTGACTTTTTACTTTCACTCCACTACATTTCAAAGTCAAATATCTCACTTTTTACTCCACTACATTATGAGAAATCTGTCGCTCCTTTTGGTTTATGTGTGTATAAAAACGTAACATGTCAAAACGAAAGAAGCGCGAAGCAAAAACACCAATCAGGGCACAGCGCACTTAGTTTTGAGCTTGTTTTGACCTGTTGGTCATACCGACCCAGTGCAGCACACGGGTCAACATCAGTGCAGCAGCGTAAAGTTTTGGGAGAGTCTATTCAACATAAATGATGAACTAACCTAACTTTGCGTAAACAGACCACAATATAGAAATATGTACTCATATGCAGTTGAGACTGACGGGTCTTTATTCTGAATTTATACAAACACATTTCATTTTATAGTAAATTAGTTTTGGCTAGTTTATGTTTATGAACAGAGACCTACAGATGCAGTTGGAGTTTAAAGTAAGTTTTTATTAAACTTAAACCTGTAACTAAGTTGCATTAAGTTAATAATCTTTTAGTACTTTTACTTTTGATACTTAAGTACATTTGAAGGCAAATCCTTTTGTACTTTTACTCAAGTGGAGGTCTAAAGGGAGGAACTTCTACTTTTACTGGAGTAATATTTTACCTTGGGTATCTCTACTTTAACTCAGGTACATGGTTTGTGTACTTCGTCCAGCACTGCCAATAAAACATCACTGAACATGCTGACAAACATAATACATTAATCTGATATCTGTCGAAGAAAGACGTAGGAAAATATGTTATAAATATGAAATTGGTGAACTTTATGGTCATTATTTTAAAGCTATCACTGCGCTAAACTAGGGATGCACAATGTTATCAGGACTGTATCGATATTTTTTACAACACTTATCAGCATCAGAGTAATGATTACATTTAAAATGATAATTGATGTTGCTTTTAATCCAGAAGAGCAGGACGTTTAGGCAACACTGGGCTAGGATTTAACGCCTGCATTTTGTTCATTTTACCGCATTTGTAAACCTCTACAAGCGTATCTTACCTTTCTCCATACTGCAAATCCAGATAGATTTAGTCCCAATTTTCTAAATTTCAAACCTGTGTATGTATTGGCTTCAGCACTGGAAGATACAGTGGGGCCCAAAAGATTTTCATTACAAATTCTATTACCAGCGTAACAATTTGAATTTCTTAGTATTTGATAATAGTGCAGAATCTTGAATATTTCTTTATTTTACTTGTCATAACTTTTCTTTGTTCTACATTTTTCAAAAGTCTTCAAAATATTCTGCTGTTTACTTCCAAGTTTAAATGAAAAAATACACATTTTTTTTGTGGTCTCAGACTTCTGGATTCAGCCGAATGTACATGAAAAATATTGGATTTCGGCATCAGACCACAATTCCAATATTGGTGCATCTTTCCACAAAACATTATTTGACACACTGTAGGTGATGTAATCAACTTTTTTTAAATGGCCAGGGCCTAAAGTTTTATTACACACTTCTATAACCTTAAAATACACACCTAAAACGCTTAGGTCTTCAAGGGTTCTTTAGCAGAGAAAATGGTTCTACATAGAACTATGAACACTCAAAGAACCATTTTAATGATTAAATGGTTCTCTGCATGGTGAAATGGCTCTTCAGACTGACGGAGAATGTGCTGTAGATGGTTTTTGAAAGGGTTCTATATAACACCACAAAGGGTTCTGCTATTGTTAGAATATCAAGCTTGTAACAAAAAAAGAACCCTTTTTGGTGCCTTTCTAGAACCAAATACAACACATTCTCCATCAGTCTGAAGAACCATTTCACCGTGCAGAGACTCATTTAGTCACGCAAATGTTTTTTTGAGTGTTCATAGTTAGAACCATTTTCTTTGCTAAAGAACCCTTGAAGAACCATCTTTTTTTTTTTAAGAGTGTAGCTCAGGCAGTTTGCATTAATGTCCCTGTAGTTACTGTGTTGTTACTGTATGTAATAAGCCTGGGATATTAAGGGGTTAAGTGTGTTGTGTTTACATTCATAAATAACCGTTTGGAAAGGTCCAGAAATGTTTCTCAGCGAAATGTGGTGTCTGAAAGTTGTTAGCTGTGCAGCTGAGCTGATGTGGCCAGTAGTCGAGAGCCGTCTCCTCTGTTTCCACTCCCGCCTGCTGTGCGTCTCTGGTGGTTTCTAATGCTGATGCTGCCCAGACTTGGCTAATTAGATATTTCTGCCTGGTGTCTTATCTCTGTCTCCTCCATCTGCTTTCTGACTAACACACACACACACACACACACACACACACACACTGCTCTGTGTGTGGAGGAGGTTCCTGACACTCCAGTGGCCCTGAGCCTCTACAAACACTGAGAATCCCGGATTGAGAAAAAAAACAAACGCACCAAGAACACATCAGCTACTACTGACCCGGCCAGTAACTCTACATTCATATTACCAGCTGGACATAGAGGAAATGAGGAAAGAAGGAAAAGGAGGAGAGGAACAAAACATGACGAAAGAACAGGAGAGAGCGAGGAGGAGAAGCAGGGAGAGTGAGAGACACTCTGAGATAAGGGGTCAGACTCAGAGAGGAAACTGACCAGACAGGACAGAGATCAGCTCTTACTAAGTCGAGGCTGCGAGAGGGAAAACTGAAGAAGAGAGAAAGTGAAAATGGAAAATGGAAAAAAGAGAAGGAAAGTGACAGAAAAAGAGAGGGAAAGAGAGAGAGGAGGAAAATAGAGAAGAGGAAGGGAAAATGATGGAGAGAGAGCAAGAAAGCGAGAGAAAAAGAGAGAAAGAGGGAGAAACAAGGAAGATACAAAGACTGAAAATGCAAAATGAAGAGAGAAAAAGAGAGGGAAAGTCAGAGAAAGAGAGGAAGAAAGTAGAGATGAGGAAGGGGAAATGAATGATGGAGAGAGTGAGAGAGAGCAGGAAAGTAAGAGAGGGAAAAGAGAGAGAGGGGAAAAGAAAGAGAAGAAGGAGAAACAAGGGGAAAAAAGAGAGGAAAAATGCAGAATCAAGAATGAGATTGGCAAAGAGAGCAAGAGAGTAAAAGAAAAAGAGAGACAGAAAAGAGAGAAAGAGGGAGAGACAAGGAAGATACAAAGAATAAAAATGCAAAATGAAGAATGGAGAGACAGAAAAAAAAGATGGAAAGTGGCAGAAAGAGAGAGAGGAGGAAAACAGAGAAGAGGAAGGGGAAATGAATGATGGAGAGAGAGTGAAAGAGAGCAGAAAAGTGAGAGAAAAAGAGAGGATAAAAGACAGAGAAGACAGAGAAACGAGGGGAAAAAAGAGGAAAAATGCAGAATCAAGAATGAAGAGAGGGAGAGAGGGGCAAAGAGAGAAAAGAGGGAGACATGAAGAAGAGAGAGAGTGAAAATGCAGATTGAAAAATGGAGAGAGAGAGAAGAAGAAGATGATGAAGATGATGACAATGGAGAACAGCTATGGAACAGACAGAAGCAGCAGTCACACTCTGGTCGTGGTCCAAACACACTGTGATGGTTCAAGACATTCAGGCTTCACTGTAACACAAGACTTCACTGGTAAACACAGACAGCAGTGGGAGACACTTGGCTCAGTGACGCTCACCTTCTGACCAACAGCTGGACGAGCTTCATAAAACACATAATCACAGAGTCCCACGTTTAGCAGGGTTTGTGTAAAAGTACATTGTCTGCATTTTCTCAGCTTTTACAGGCCTCCATGCAGACGTCTGCACTATTCAGACGGGATCAGTTTTCCAAAAATATGTCCGTGAAGTAACGTTACCACAGGACGTCTGTAATGTTTATGACCGAATCACCGATAAGAGGATCTACTCAACTTTCTCTCTGTTGCCACAACAAAAAAGCTCCACGCATAATACAGATCTTCAGCTGCAAACAGAAAACCTGGGATTTTTAGATGCAAAGCACCTCAGCAAGGCTTCTAACTAACAAACTGACTCACTCACTCACATTTAGCAGGCTGAAGAGTTTCCACAAGGGGGTGCCATTAGCAGTCAAATAGCTTTTGATGCTTTATAAAAGCAGTGCTTTGCATTAGTGCTTTGTTTTTTCGTCACAGACAGTTTTTATGCTTATGTTTCAAAGCTTGGAGTCGTAGGATTGAATGTTGTCGATTGGACAGTTTCATGTATCAAATTGTTGTTGATGAGTTCATTCATTTCAGAGTAACAGATCACGTTTGATGGGATTCCCAACTCTACACATCCAAAACATTCTCTAATATTTTCCTCCTGGCAATTTTTTTTCCTATTTTAATGCAAGACAAACCTTGTGCAGCTTAATAAACTTTATATGAGACAGGGGAAATTGCTTTTCACCCACATCCTGACCTGCATATTTAAGATACAGTCCAGTAAACGCTTAATATTCACTTATCTACCTTTTACTGCCACTCACTGACCACTTTATGAGCTCCACTTGCCTTGTGGGTCCACTATATAGGGGTACAATTACAGACTGTAGCCCATCTGTTCTTGCTCATAATTTGTCAGCCATCCCACTGGTCAGATTCTGACCACAGAACCACTGCTGACTACATACTGTATGGGCAGTGAATCAGTGTCAACACATCAGTGACACTAGCTACGTTTCCATGAACTTTTTACCATAAATTGCAAGTGATAAAATGAAAATGACACCTGTTTATAGTATTTTTTCTAGCTACACTTCTTTGGCCTGCTGTCTGTGTTTGTTTATGTTTCTTGTAAGAGGCACATGACCTGTCAAAAAAACTAAATTTATGCTTATATGTGTGTAAAATGAGAAAAAAACCTTTCCAATGTAGGTTTTCCTGACATTTCTTGTATCAACAAAATATTACTGACAAATTCCGTTTCCATAGCCGATACCAACAACTTTTAATGGAATTTTTGATGAAATCTTTTTGAGACAAAATTCACAAACTCAGCCACCGTCATGGTGGGGGACGGTAGCATGTGTGCTGCTATGAGTGTATCTGACACAACAGTGTTGTTGGAGTTTTTAAACACCTCAGTGTTGCTGGGAGGTTGAGGAGTGGGGTCCACCACCCAAAATATCCAGCCAAGAGAGGCTCATTGGACAGAAACTGACCACTGATAAGGATTACAGGATGAATAACACACACTGTGCATCAACAGATGAGCTACAGTGTCTAACCGTACATGACTAGGTGCATGTTTCTAATAAAGTGGCCAGAGAGTGCACATGTAATTTATAAATCTGACAGTCTCGCAGCTCAAACTGACAGAAACACATACTTTTAGAATATCCAGCTATCCAAAACATCGCTTCTGTGTGTGCAGAGGGGGTTCCTGCCACTCTTGTGGCCTTGAGCCTTTACAAGCACTGAGAATCCGGCTCTCTCAGGCTCCGCTCACATTACAGGCCTCACTGCTCAATTCAGATGTTTTGCTCAGATCTTGGATCTTTCCAGCTTGCAGGCCTATGTCCTGAAATGACCTGCATGCACACATCATAATCAGTAACATCATGTGAATGAAACACGTGCGTCATGAACATCAAACGGACTAACCAGCAGAGCCTTCGTTGCAAAGCAAGTCTTTGTTGCTCTGAGCTGTTCACTATTAGAGAAAGACGAAGGTGAAAAAGGGTCAGACGCTCTGCTTATGTACCCTTTACTGGCACTAACTCCAGGTTAGGTGCTGCTGCCGGGTTAACGCACCATAAATAATGTCAAATAATGCACCGCAGTGAAAGAAAACACATGAATTACGATCTGACCGTTCTCTTTCAGGTTGCACGGCCACAGATATCAGATATGTACCCAATCTAGAACCACATACCAAAGCGGCTCAAATGTGATTTGAAAAGTTCACATTTACGTGTCCACACAGCTCTGAAAACACCAGATCTGAGTCACATTAGGGCAAAAAAATTATTTGCGTCCCTTCAGCCTGGTAATGTGAACGTGGCTGCTTTAACACCTATCCTGAACAGTTAAGACCACCCATTCAGGCCTTTTTTGGATGCAGATACTTTAGACCAACTGCCAAAATCATCAAATAAAAACAAACTACCTTTTTGGCATAGACTATTACAGGTTTTAATGCTAGTTCTGAAGTACAGTTGTGCAAAAGTTTGAACACCCCCCAGTCAAATAATGTTTTAATCATGGCAATTTTATACAAATTTTAGTGCACAATTTCTATTTATTTGCTGTATTTAATATTTAAAAAAACATAAAATATAAAATTTACCATAACTTTTGCACAGGCCACATTTTGCATTTTATTTTTCACCCAAAATGTTAAATTCAGCAAATAAACAGTAACTGTGCATTAAAATGTGCAGAAGTGTGTTCTACGCACTTGCTTTCACTTACAAAATCAACAAAACATGTCTACTGACCAGGGGCGCCCAAACTTTTAGTCATTTCAGTCATTCAAACTGAAAGACTGGCCTGTAAGCTTCGAGCTTCTTTAAGAATATAAAGCTTTCTCTTTAGTTTTCTCCTCCTTCTAGATTTCCGATCGGAGAACGAGGGCCTTTGGGTGGGGGTAAGCCACTCAACACAGCTTGGGGCCAAAGGGAGGGGTGAATGGTATTTACGCCCCTCACGCGGCCCCCTTAGCAAAGACGACCCCTCCTCAATAGCTCGTTTACCCTCCCCTCCCCTCTCACGCCCTTCCCAATGGGCTATTGAGAGGATGAAGGGCCAGAAGAAAGACTTGGACAACAGTTAATGTTGACCAGGCAAAAACAAACATTTACTCTCTCATTAACCCGGCGGGCTCTTTGTTGGCATTCACTTCAGGGCATTCACGAGCGACCAAACACCCCCCCCCCCAACCCCCCCGCTAAAACGAGGACACAGTAATCCAACATCAGGGTGGAAGATACAGTGAGAGGAGAGAAAGCAGAGAGACAGTGAGAGATATGAAGAAGGGAAAGAGACGGGATGTACAAAGGACAGTCCATTTAAAAATATCTGGTACAGGATCTTTCTTCACTACTGATTGGTTGAGAAGCATTCTGCTCGTGTTGCTGTATCTGATAGTTGTATCAGTCTACTAAGCAGCAGGTGCTGAGTAATAAAACACTCTATTCCTGTTTTTTTCTAAGCTGGATCTACTTTTTTTCATATTTGAAATATGTTAAGGGCTCTTTGCTGTGTTCTTTCTTTGCTCTGCCAAATCTTTACAGCTTTCAGCTCATGTCTCTGTCCAAATTCTAGCTATGATGCTATTCATGTTCGGGTCATTGTCATGAACATGAATAATACTGGGACCAAACTAAAAATTGAAATGACTTAAACAATGTTTTTTTGGATAAACAATGATGTCTGGTTAATAATTAAAAATAAACCTAAATGATTTAATTAAAATAGATTTTTTTTTTTTAACAGTTTCCAAATTCTCGCTATTGATATAGTGGGGGAGAAAAGTCTGAGATCACATCTGCAAATCTGGAATTTTTTTCCTCTAAACCTAAAATTAAACAACAAAGTTTCAGAATTTTGAAAAAGTTAAAACAAGGAAAAGTTATAACAAGTTAAATGATTCTGTGCTAGAAAAGGTGATGATTTTGTACAAAAAGGTCCAATTTTTTTTTATCTCTTCCAAAGAAGCTCATGTTCAGACGACTCTCAGGTGGATCAGATCTACTCATCAGAGGCTTTTCAAGATTCTGAAATTCGTGTTGAGGTTTCAAAGATGACACTTTTCACTCCAATTGTTTTGCTTATTATGTTAAATTCTAAAATAATGCAAAATAGAAACATTTTCAGTAGTGGTCTCAGACTTTTGGGCACCACTGTACATTTGTATTTTTTTGCAACTTTTCACAATCTGTATACTAAACATTTTA
This sequence comes from Colossoma macropomum, assembly GCF_904425465.1. Lineage (NCBI taxonomy): Eukaryota > Metazoa > Chordata > Actinopteri > Characiformes > Serrasalmidae > Colossoma > Colossoma macropomum. The sequence continues at coordinate 21,266,715 of NW_023494802.1, read as the reverse complement.
AAGTTAATTAAAATAAACATACTTTGCAAAATACAGTCTTTTGCAATTTTGTCTCATTACCACAATACCCTGACAGTTATTGAGGTTTTTCTCATTATTTTGAGCCATCTAACCTTTGTTGTTTTGGTTAATATCCCTACAGTTAACAAGGAAAACATTAAACATCTTCAACAGTTGACTGTAATCTCTAATTAATAAAAGCAAAATCTTATTATCTGCATAATGCTTATGACATATATTATACTTATGGACATGATTTGCGGTGGTTTAGGGTGAGTGACGTGTTAACAGACTCCCCCTTGCGTTCAACAGCTTCATTATGGCTCAGTTATCTGCTGTTAACATCATGAACTGTAAATGAAATTCAGAAGAATTCAGAAGGCCTATTCATACCGTCATGTATGGGAAAAGAGGATGAGACATGGATTCCTAAAGCCTCAGACTGTATTCCCTATGCCAGTTTTCCCACAGTTTAAAATGAAGCTGTTGTTCCTCCACAGAACACATTAACATTCTATTTTTAGCCTGACTTTATAATGCCTTTCCACTCAAAGGGCAGGATTATAGACCAGGCTTACCGCGTTTAGCCACAAAGGGTGACAAACCACTGAACAGTGTTTGTTCTGATAAATGTTACCAGACGTATCAGGATGACCTTAATGGAAATGTGCTGGGGTGGGAGTCACACTGTAGATCTGAAACAGCCTTCCAAAGATTCCTCAAACACATGGGGCCCATCACGGTTTGTCACTGATTGGAAATCGACTTCAGAGCTGAAACAAGACTTAACAGAAAGTTTCTGTTAGTCAAAATTCCCCATTTCTTCAACGTGGCTTGTGGGGTAGTGGTTGAAATCTTGCCCTACGAAATGGGACAACCCTCAAATAAAAAAATAAAAAAAAACATCACTTCATTAACAGCTACCAGCGCTGCTCTGTAGGCGACCCTGCCAGTCTGCAGTGACAGCAGAGGAGGGTAAAGTTCAGCTCCTCACTGCTGGGCTTTAGTTACATTTAGGGCATCATATGATCTTCAAAGAGGGGGCAATTATTTATTATCACCCACCCCTAATTCTTCAGGGATATGAAGCTGAAGTCAGATATTCACCAGATTCTTATTCGAATTTTCCCGTTCCACCTTAAATAGAGCAGCAGTTACATTCTGGCGCTTCAGGCGTCAGAACTGCTGGACTATTTAAGGTGGAACAGGAAAGTTAGTTAGCTAGCTACTGGGACATTAGCATGCTATTAGCGACTTTTATGTTTGTTATGAAGAAAACGACCAAAATACACTGAAACTACATTAAACTAATACAGTGGTTAAAGTAATTTTTTTAACAGAGAAAAATACTTATATTTGTGGGTTTCTTTGGTCTCTTGTTCTCCATCTTGCCTGTTTTTCGTTTTTTCTCATAACTCTCTGTTTAGAGTCTCTGAAAAATCTCCGTTTGGAGGGTCATGTAGCCCCAACACTTCACCCTCCCCCTCTATCTCAGCGAGAATCAGGACCCCCTACCCCTAGACGTGAACACGCAAAACAGAGGGCTAAGGGCTCAGTGGTAGGGGCGGGGGGTGAAATGGGACTGGGCCCATGAAATTCATTCACTAGGAACATAAACATTTATATCGAATATTTTTCTAAGTAACTGATTTTAATCAGTCAATCATTACAGCCCTAATCCTAATGAAGCCAAATATACACGCAGTAGGAAGTGATCTAGATCAGCAGTCTTGAGATCTTTTTTAAGAAGCACATTCTCTCACCTTAAACTGGGAGTGTTCAACGATACCCTTCCCCACTAATTTGTGTCTGATAGGTAATCTATAGGCCTGCAGGGCAGTGATAGGTTTCTAAGTGTAATGTGTGAGCCAGTCGCCTTGGAGAGAATGCTATCACGCCCGCGGAGTCCCAGATAAGGCAGGTCACACTGCAGGGGCTGTGTACACAGCTATTGAAAACCTGCAGGGCTGCTCTTTGTTTTAGCGCCTGCACACACACACGAGATGGTGAGAGAGGGGCCACAGGGGGGTGGAGGTGAACGGGCTTAGTAGAGGGTTTGATTTTGTTCTACTGTGCTGGAGGATTTTATGGGCAACTAGAAGCAGGTCTCAACAGGCATCACAAATTTGCATAGTTCTCTGAACCCCCTCCTCAACACACACACACAACTTGCACACATAGATTACTCATTTGGGTCAAACAGTCTATTCTGAGGTTTTTGGCAGGAGGCAAATCAGCCGCTCTTGCCCCTCCATTCCTACACTGTTAGTCTGAGAAGTCCGGTTACAGCATCAACAACTACACCAGACAAATGAGTGAAAATGACTGATAGTGAAACAAGAAAGCATATTTGACTAAACACAGTAGGCGTACTTGGACTGTGCAAAGACCTGATACTCTAGTCTGCGACTAGATGTTGTCCTATAAAAACTCCAGCAGCACTGCTGTGTCTGATCCACTCAGACCAGCACAACACACACTAACACACCACCACGTCAGTGTCACTGCAGTGCTGAGAATGATCCACCACTCAAATAGTACCTGCTCTGTGAGGGTCCATGGGGGTCCTGACCACTGAAGAACAGGGTAAAAGGGGGCTAACAAAGTATCAGAGAAACAGATGGACTACAGTCTGTAACTGTAGAACTACAAAGTGCACCTATATAGTAAGTGGAGCTGATAAAATGGACAATGAGCGTAGAAACAAGGAGGTGGTCATACTCACTACTTAACTACTTCGTGATTCAGCAGATTCGGTAACATTCAGGAGAAAAATGTACAAATATATCAGCACTGAATATTTCTTTCTAACACAAGCGACATTGTTGATTTCGCCATTCATTTCTTCTGATTCTTTTATGGTTTAGACATAGAACTCCTTATTTGGGCAGGTTGCCAACTCCAAAATGACTCACAATCTCATCTCGGAGGTCTATTCCATCTGCTTGTTTATCGTTGTCTGTTCCTTTACTCTCACTCTTTCTAACTGCTGTTGAGCTGTCTCTTGTCAAACTCCCTTCACAGATCATCTCACATCAGCGCTCTTCCTCTCCTTGAACTTTCAAAAGTTCAACTACTGCAGCTGCTTCTTTGCAGAGACCAGTAGAATATTCTTCATCTTTGCTTCTCCTCTCCTGTCTGAGGGAGAAAGGCGGCGGATCGCCCACTCTAATCTGCAGGAGAAGGAGTGGAGGAAACTCTGAACTGCCCGACAGCAGATCAGGCCATTAAAGAGATAAGAGCAGTCTGGTAAAGACCACGAGATTAACGCTGAAGGAAGAGAAAATGACTAAAGAGAAAAGAATCAGTGCTACTGGTGAGCAGGTCTGGAAAGTATTAGTGAGTTTGCATATTACTAGACATTTACAGGGAACAAGAAACATAAAGGTCTATAAGCACAGTTGAGCATATCAGGAATGTCTGAGCGAGATGAAGAGAAAATGTCAATGGAAAACTGGTCAATCATTTTCAGAGAAGTGGGATGAAGGAATGCAGTGAGCTGGTGTTCATTCTTCAATCTATTTGAACAGCAAGACAATGAACACAGTATATACTCAGTTGCAGCAAGTCCAAGTGCTTTAACGTACTTTATATGTGCCACCCCCATATACAGTGGCTCCAATAAGTATCTGGACAACCATTTGGTAAATGTAAATGAAGTCTTTTAAGTGACTTTTAAAAATATATATATTAGGGGTGGGAATCTTTAGGCACCTCACGATTCGATTCGATTACGATTCAGAGGCTGCGATGCGATTATAAAACGATTATCGATGCATCTCGATGCATCTTTTTCTCTATACAGGATTTCTATCTTCCTGCTGTCTGAGGACTTGGTAGTTTTAAAGCAAAGTATTTGTAATGATCCATAATGTAAATGCATTACGGATCATTACAAATACTTTGCTTTAATTATCTAAAATATCTTTTATTAATAAATCAAATGGAGGTGATGTGGCAAGTGAACTAGAAGGCTCTCATTCAGAGACGCTGCTGCCACTCATCTGCGATAAAATGCGCTGTTGCCCTGAAATAAGATCCAGTGGTGATGGGTGTCCATGCAGCGCGTTACAGCCGTTCTTCCCGTTTTCTTTAGTGGTCTTATAACTTCGGTTTTGGTCTCGTTGTACAGAGTGTGTTTGTGTGTGTGTGGGGAGGTATTTTCGAGACTGGACGCTGAATCTCGGCTCCAAAGCGTGCAGCACAGCACGAAAGCCCTGGTTCTCAATGACCGAGAACAGACAGCAGACAGCAGGTCACATAGCCCCGAGGTCTGGCCTCGCCAGTAGCGAACGAAAAACAGAGATTGAGACGAACATTTGGAGACTTATTCGCGTTCATAAGCAGCGCGGTTGGTTAAATCTACAACGAGAGTTTAAAAAAAGTTGCGAAAATGAACTCGCTTCTCTTCCGAATTTTCCGGTTCCACCTTAAATGGTGCAGCAGTTACATTCGGCGCCTAAGGCAGAATTTAAGGTGGAACGGGAAAATTAGAACGAGAAACTGGCGATTGAGAAGCGACTTCAGCCTCGTAAAACAGCCGGACGCTGAGACATTTTCCAAGAAACTCTTCTAGTTTTGAGGAAAAGTTTTCTGGCGGAGATGGGAGGAAAGCGGCTAAAGCTAAAGCTTAAAGCAGAGCGAAGTAAATCTGCGCTCTCGTTTATATTTTTAGCCCATACTATGACATTAACACATACTGAGACATACTGGACATTAAATGTTGTGACCCCCAAGGTGGTTTGACTTTGTTGAAAGGACAAAATGTCTCTTCTTATCATTTGTGTTGTGACTCCTGTCCTAACCTGGCTTTAATGCAGAGGGCGCTGCTCGGATTTCTCGCTCATCCAGTAGTGTTTTTGTTATGTGCCGCCACATACGTTACGTTATAAATTAAACATGTAGAAAATCGATTTTTGACATTTGTGAATCGATTCAGAATCGTTCACGTCCGCATCGCGATGCATCTAAGAATCGAGTTCTTCCCGCACCCCTAACATATATATTTCAGAGAAAAGCACTTCTAGTACAACATCAACATGATGGTAGACTCTTCATGAATTACAACCAGATTGCACTAAGGATACTGTACAGCACACAGGTGGTGGCATTCTGGATGCAAACCTGCAGAGGTCTGCAAAAATAACTGCTCAAACCATAACAATTTAAAACACACCAGCCACCTTTTTTTAAACAAACCTTTGCCAAAAAGAAAATTACACTCTTGGAATGGTCTGTTTAAAATAAACACCTTTGTTTCCTAATTTAAAGATCATCAAGAGTAGCACAAATGTCCTGATACTTTCTGGGGTCACTGTACTTTCATCACTTAGCACAATATAGAACCTTAAGAACAGACAGCTGAACACTGAACTGACACTTTGGAGAAACTACGCACAAAAACCTAAAATATGAGTAGGAATGCTGACGGACTGAAGCAGCATATCACGATTAATCAGTGAAACAATGAGTCAGTTGAAACACCTTCTCACCAATATTCACCTTCTCAATGAGCGTCCATGATTTGCATGACGATAATGCATATTTTAAACTCTGCAATTAAGCTCTTACAGCAAGAAACAGCCTGATGAACAAACTCACTTATATGTATTTTTTGCCTCACAGTGTTTTTATGTATTTTAAATGAAGACTTTTAAATGGCTTGCTAGTTGACCTTTTTCCAGTTATGCTTGCAAAAGTTTTAAAAGGCATGGTTTGTTGTTGGACTGTTACGTTCATTTTTACTTTTGTTTGGCCTCTGATGACTTGATTAATTGTTAAAATAATCAGTAAATGTATTGATGACTAAACTAATACATAGCGACATTTCTAAACCACATATACTCAGATTAAACATGGTGAGTAAACAGTCGGGCTGGAAGTGTTCTAATCTAATCTGTAAATCTAGTTTATTTATTCTAAGTGGGTTTCTTCAAGAGTAATGGACTGAATCCAGAGTGACCGTCTGACACCAGTTTAACTTCTCCCAAACACAAAGGAGAAGCAGCCTTTGGCACCGATGCTGGTGGAAGTTATTAATGGCTGCTGATCTAAGAACCAGTAACAGCTTTTTTTCTTAGCTGCACGAGGCTGAAGCTGGACAGAGACCAGTTTATCATGTGACTTCTTGGCCTGATGTTTCAGAATAAAGGCACTGCTCAGATCACTGGAACAGTAAACAGCAGACCTCAAAAGCCCCCAGAGTGAGGCCCAGTCCCATTTCTTCTTTTTACCCCTACCCCTTGTTTTCGAGTGTCACCCTAACCCCTTGGAACTGAGTTACAAGGGGTAGTGGTTAAAAATTTGCCCTTTGAAATGGGACAACCCTCAAATTAACAAAAAAACTGAACATCGCTTCATTAACAGCTACCAGCGCTGCTCTGCAGGCGACCCAGCGCGTCTTCAGTGACAGCAGAGGAGGGTAAAGTTCAGCTCCTCACTGCTGCGCTTTAGTTACATTTAGCGCATCAAATGCTTTCAAACAGGGGGATAAGACAATCATTTATCATCACCCACTCCAATTATTTGGTGATATGAAGCTGAAGTCATCTATTCGCCAGCTTCTTGTTCAAATTTTCCCGTTCCACCTTAAATGGTGCAGCAGTTACATTCTGGAGCTCCTGGCGTCAACACTGCCAGACTATTTAAGGTGGAATGGGAAAGTTAGCTAGCTACTGAGACATTAGCATGCTATTAGCGATTTTTTTATGCTTGTTATAAAGAAAACGACCATAATACACTGAAACGACATTAAACTAAGATAATATAATAGTTATGGTATTTTTTTAACGGACAAAATTCTCACATTTGTGGGTTTCTTCGGTCACTGCGCAGCCATCTTGCCAGTTATTCTTTTTTCTCATAACACTCCATTTGGAGCCTCTGAAAAACCTCCGTTTGGAGGGTCATGTAGCCCCAACACTTTGCCCGACCCCTCTATCTCAACTAAAATTGGGACCCCCTACCCCTAGACGTTAACGCGCAACACAGAGGGCTAAGGGCTAAGTGGTAGGGGCAAGGGGTGAAATGGGACTGGGCCTAAGACTGGGAGCAGTCATGGGCTGGAGGTTAGGTAACCAGCCTTGTAACCGCAAGGTCGCCGGTTTGATTCCCTGAGCCGACAGTACATGACTGAAGTGCCCTTGAGCAAGACACCTAACCCCTAACAACGTAGATAGGGCTGCCCACCGCTCTGGGCAAGTGTGCTCACTGCCCCCTAGTGTGTGTGTTCACTAGTGTGTATGTGGTGTTTGACTGCACGGATGGGTTAGATTGCGGAGGTGAAATTTCCCCATTGTGGGACTAATAAGGGTCTCTTAATCTAATGCCAGATTGACCAGGACACTCCAAGGACCAGCTTGCTGGTCTTGTTATTGATTTACACGTGCTGACAACACAATTTTAGTGAAGCTGAATGTATGATGTATAAAATGTATAATGTCTATAATTGTTTGCAAATGATTTAATTTTTTACACGATTTTTAAAAGCAGTGCAACCTTCACATCAAGTCTGATGCCTTACTGCTCTGAGGATGCGAAAAGGGAGGTTTAAAAGAAGAGTAAATGGATTTCTTGTGTAGAACAGACGATTAATTCATTTTTTAAACACTGCAGCTAAAAGTCACAGGCGCTGGATGCACTTTTTTGACTCACAGTGAAAAAGCCTTTAAAATGATAGGTTGGCCAAAAAATCTTCACATTTCTCCTTTCAGCCTAAATGTAGGTGACAGGCTGAGACATATTTGGTGTCTGGCGGAGATGATAAGCCGAGACATGTTTGCACTGAAGTTACAAGTAATATATAATAAATAATGGATAATATTCCCCAATTAGAACTGTGCAAACTGTATACCTAAATCATCGAGCATGTGTTTCAAAATAGTGCAAACTTGATTTGTCATGAACAAAGTGGGAAAAAATACATGGAGATGGTCCAGAGACTAAACCTGGAGTCCAGAGCACAGTGAGGGCAGGAGATCAAGGGAGCACTATTTCTGAATCGGCAACAAACACTGCCCAACGTCTCCCCTGAAACACACACTGTGATTCACACTCACTCAGCAGGACAGACTGTTCCACATGCAGAAAAACTGAAGGCACCTCAAAGAAATGTGTATTCTATTCTGTGGGTGAGATGGTTGATATTAAATTGGCAGAAATCTGGGTGACAGATCTTTTTTCCTGAGCAACGAGGCTCCACCGCTCTTATTAAGGTCAGCATGTTCTGCACCATCTCTCTCTTTTTCACTCTACACCACTAACAGGCCCCATTTTCCTGCTCAGTAAACACTATTAAAGGGAGAGAAGAACAGTTGGGAAAGGAATGTGTGCGTGGTGTGTCACACAGAGAAGACCGTTTCAGTTTAAACAGAAAAAGGGGGAGTGGAAGAACTGACTCATAAAAAGGGAAAGATAGAGAGATCAGTGAAGCTTTTATTTTACACAGAACGGAGTAACAATAAGAGACAGACATGATTCACCCTTTAGAAGTTCAGAACACCCTTTATACTAACTACTGCTCACTGGGAGACCACTGAAACAAGCTGAGAAATTCTATTCAAGTTTTGATCAATACCACATCTGTGACTGTCAGCAGAAGGGGTGGGTCATGTTTTGCAGAAAGAACAAACACTTTTTTTACATTCTTGTCATTTCTTGACATGGAAACAAACAAAAAAACATGCAGACTCAAAGCTGTTGATGTTGAACCATCCACAGTAATGCAGGCTGAAGCCCAGCACCCTGTAACACCTTCAACAGACGGTGCTCACTGGAGACCTACTGATAAAACAACCAGCAGCAAACTAACAAAAGCAGCCCAGTTACCCTTAAGATCCTCAAGACCTGTAACAATAATCAACTGTAGAGACTACAATAGGGGTGGAGTAGGACACCTCAGGGTCACCGTTGGACTAGAATAGTCCACCAACCAAAAATATCCAGCCAACAGCGTCCTGTGGGCAGCGTCCTGTGACCACCGATGAAGGACTAGAGGATGACCAACACAAACTGTGCAGCAGCAGATGAGCTATCGTCTCTGACTTTACATCTACAAGGTGGACTGACAAGGTAGGAGTGTCTAATAGAGTGGACAGTGAGTGGACACAGTGTTTAAAAACTCCAGCAGCACTGCTGTGTCTGATCCACTCAGACCAGCGCAACATACACTAACACACCACCACCATGTCAGTGTTACTGCAGTGCTGAGAATGATCCACCACTCAAATAGTACCTGCTCTGTGAGGGTCCATGGGGGTCCTGACCACTGAAGAACAGGGTAAAAGGGGGCTAACAAAGTATCAGAGAAACAGATGGACTACAGTCTGTAACTGTAGAACTACAAAGTGCACCTATATAGTAAGTGGAGCTGATAAAATGGACATGGTCATAATGTTATGTCTGATCGGTGTTTATGACATATATGCTACATAAACTCATTGGTTGGAACATGCAGCCACTGTTGTTCTCGTTTTCATGTTTAGGTCCATGTGAATGCAATTAATCACATTTGCTCAAATTCACGCAAACCTGAACATGAAAATAAGAACACTGTATGTTCCAACCAGCGAGGGTTATCATGTATATCATATAGACAGTAATGGTTCCAACTCCTCCACAGCTCTCATTAATACAGCTTGTGGATTTTTGTTGCAATGCAGGCTCTTGTGGGTAACTGGAGCTTTGCACCTATTGCTTTTGTTAGTTTGCTGCTCTTTGATTTATCCATAGGTCTTCAGCGAGCCCTGTCCAGCGCAGTCTGCCAAAGTTACTCATTTAAAAGCCATTTAAAGCTGTATTTGATTGAGCGGGCTACAATCACAGACTTAACATGCAGCGCACTACAGCCTACACTACTACAGATGATTCGAGGGTCAAATTAGAAAAATGCGTTAATAGCGTGTAAAAAAAAAACGACGTCAATCATTTATCACATTAAATGCCTTGTTAACACACACACTTACAAACACAATCTTAATAATTAGAGTTGAATAGTACAGTATAATAATAACTTTCCACTTTTTTGGGGTAAAGTGGAGGTGTAGAGTTAATATGAAATATTAATATAAAATTTGTAAGATTTATAAAAACTTTATACACAAGGATTAATGAAGTTAGTGATGCTTTGAGTGCTGCTACTCTGTGGTACAAGAATGTCTTACAAACCTGACAGAGCTTGTTTTCATTGGTCTTTACACAGTATTTAAAAGTTGAGCAGACAGAGAGCAAATTGGCAGAAATGTATAATTTCTTTAACTTTCATATATTTTGAACCATTCTTTCAAAACAACTGGAAGCACCCAGCAAATACACTATAGTTTTTGTCATCTATCAACACCGCTAAAACTAAAAATCAATATTGCTGAGTGACATCAATACTGATATGCTGCTGTAGATGATATATCAACCACACTGGTACATCGGTATGGTGTGGTAGACCTGCCGGGGAAGCTCAGATCAACATCAGCCCTGAGGAGTGCTACTGAATAATAGAGAGAGAAAGAGAGAGGAAGCGGAGGCGGATATACAGCCTACTGCTTTCCCATCAATCAGAGAGAGAGAGAGAGAGAGAGAGGGAGAGAGAGAGAGAGAGAGAGAGAGAGAGTAAGAGAGAGAGAGAGAGAGAGCATACTAAATGGCAGTAAGTCTCCCTCAATAGCAGGAAACTCTAGGTTACTTACAGTTCTCATGGCTGGCATCATGCCTGCCTGTGCACATGGCACACAATGGGGCACTTCAGTTACGAGCAGAGCCAGAAACCACGCACACGCATGCACACCAAGGCTAACACCATGCTATTTTAGCAAACTGCATCATGCACAGGAAAAGGGCACCAGGAAGGGCCGCAACTTTCCCTTCTTGGAATAAAGAAAACGTGTCATTTTGGGCTTTGTGATGTTTTAATGCACACTGCCATGTTTGTGTGGCATCAGATGTTTCTATGTCTGCTAGAGAGACAGACAGACAGTGAGAGGAGTCTGTTAAGGGGGCTAAAGCCTTATACACGAATGCTTGTCAATTTCCATGTAAGGCGGATGAGCGAGTGCACTTGCTCTCGGCACTGATTCTTATCTTGTAGTACAGTGTGATCAAGGTGGCCGATGCTTCCTGCATGCTTACCTCTGATGAGGATCTAAGACAATTTATGATGATGACCATAAAAGGTATCGGCTAAAGTGGATCACAAGCACGGTAGGCTGCTTAAAAACCCTAATTTAAAGTCAGTTTGAGACAAAACTGACCTTTTTATAACTGTGTAAGTTGATGTCCGTGGTCATATTAAGCCCATCATACACCGTCAGGTACTGTAGCAGTAAATTATAGGTACAAACAGCGTAAATGTACCCTCAAAAGTACAACATGGGGCTTAAGATCCAACTGTTGTACTACATTCAGTTTCCAGGTTAATGGGATCTATTTGGACTTTTTCATGACTTTTTAAGTAGAAAAATAAAATACAAAGCCTGAAATGAAGACAGGGAAGCAGAATATGGTATAAGTATGTTCTCAAACTAAAGGTATTGAAGATACACCCTTCAGTGGCCACCCAAGCGACAGCGCTTGTGCCCTGAATACCGTTTTTTGAGTGTATCGAACCATTTAAAGGACAAACGTCTTGTTTTCCTGTAACCTTTGACCAAGGTACAGTGAATTTTGGGGAAGGATCTGACTGCAGAGCCGCAGAGCCACAGATTTACACCTGCAGTTTCAGTCCAGCAGTTTAAGGCCAGTGGAGCTCATGTCCTTATAGGAAATATGAGCGTCACGAGCGTCACATTCATATTTCAACCAGTGGCCGGTCTCCTCATTTATAACGTCTCTGATGTAAACAGCGACTGTTTGTGCTGGTTGTTTGTGTCGCCATGCATATTACCATTCAGGAAGGGAGACCACTGCCAATATAGGAATCAGCCACTGGTTATAACTGATTATAACTAAAGTTTGTTTTAGCCTAAAGTTTAATATTATGCTCAGTTTAAGCTGCTTAATGTAAAGTTTTATTCCTGTACATGTAATGTATGTTTACACATAAAGCCCCGTATTAAGGGTAAGTTATCGAGCTTTATGTCTACATAACCCGTTAGTTTACCAGGACCACACCAGCTGTAGTTTGTGTAATACTGACTCTGTGAATCTCTATATGTGCTCAAAACAAATTTTGTTTTAGCCTGAAGCTTAAAATATAACCTTAACCCAACGCAAATTTATCACACATTTACTGGAAACCCTCGTAAAACAACTGAAATATTGATTAGCCTAAAACTCGCTAAGAAAAAACAAAACAAGTATCGCCGTGCGCTGAACGCCACTGGCTTGAACCTGCTGGAGTGAAACTGCTGTCGTGAAACTCTGCAGACAGAAATTATTGGAATTTTGCCTCATCTTTTGGCTCCATAAGCTCACACTGGTGGACAGGGAAAAGTTAGCACTTTTAGCATGCCGTTGGGGTGGGGTAGGAGAGAGTTGTGGCAAATGGACATTGGCCAAAAAAAGTGCTCACCAGGAATTCAACAGTAATAAATATCACTCCTCCACTTTTAAGTGAGATTATAGCAGCATTTGCTACAGATACCATATAACAACATACAAACACACATGGTTAAAACTGTAACACTGACTATAAACTCCAACGATTTGAGAAGATAAATACATCATTAATATTTATCACCCACGTCACTAAAGTTAGGCGGCTAGCTTGTCGCTAACAATACCCACGTCCATATTTTGCCCACTTTGTTTGAAGACGCAGAGCCTGAAAATGACATAATTCCACGCTTTGACTTTCCACTTCCAAGCTGAACGCAGCATTAGAACAGCCAAGAGTCCGAACGTCTGAGAACGCACTGAACATCTGGGATTTTTTTCATTTAATATGGAAAAGAATTTAAGCGAATGTGTGACACTGACCGTGTATAGAGAGGTTTTTGTATAAAAAGCTCACATTTTTCTTTTTCAGTGTTCTTCCTTCCACTGAGACTCATGTTCAGACAACTCTCAGGTGGGTCTGATCGACTCAGGCTTTTGCTCCAACTTGTAGAGCTCGTGCCAGCTCAAGTGTCATTAAGGCCAAAGGGGGATATACCAAATATTACGAAACTCTGAATTTCAACTGAATATTTCAAAGCTTTTACTTTTCTCTAAATTTGTTATGCTGATAATTTCATTTGTAATGAAAAAAGTTGTTTTAAATTAAAAAAGAATGGAAAACAGAAGCATTTTCACTAGTGTTCTCAGACTTTTGACCCCACACATTTATGGTATTTTTACAAACCTGACACATGTATTGAATATACTGCATAGGAGAAATGCATGTTGTATTTTTATATTAATTTCTTTCTCACTCATAGCTCACTGAAATGAAATTCTCACAGAAGTGCATATTTTAAACTTTGTTGATACCACATTTGTACTTGTAATTAGAAGAGGAGGTAATTTATTATGATTTAAATCTGATGAAAAACTACAGTTCAGTTTTGTATTGCAAAAAAACATTTACATTTAAATTTTTGCCTTGTTTTTGTCATTTTCTGGCATCAGAACAAACTGAAATAAGTCAGAAGTGCAGACTCAAACACGCTGATACAGAATCTAATTTATGTAATTAATTATGCAATTACTTAATTACGTTCACACATCAAATATAACACTATTAACTGACTGTTAAGGGTTAAAATAAATGTCATGCTAAAGATGAACTATAAAGAGCTTGTGAGTGAATCTGTGCTGTCATTTGAACAGGAAGTGAGCTTTAGGTACAAAGCTTTTGGACGGGGCAACTTGAGAGGATGGAAGGCGTTTGGGGTCGTTTCAGCTGAAGAAAGGGAGTGAGGGCAGAAGAAAAGGAGAGAAAGAAAAAGAAGGGGAGAGGAAAGAGCAGGTAGTGCTGAGGAGAGGGGGTAATTTGGGCTGCGTCCCAGAGCAGGTTGAGACAGAGATCAGATGAACAAGATTTCTAACATTCCAATCTCCTTCTCTGCTCTGAGGGTCAAGAGGACCCCACTGTCTCCAATACACACACACACACACACACACACACACTCTTACAAGCTCATGTCAGTCACACACACTCGTAAATGTATGCAAGCATACACACCGGCTCCTCACCCTCCTCCATCTGAATTCCAACCTAACAGACTTAACAAACTCTGTAACGGGAAGGAGGAGAGGAGACAGTGCTCTCTCTCCCTCACTCTTCCTCCATCTCTCTCTCTCTCTCTCTGCTTTGCTCAATCAGCCGTGTATGATGGCTCTTGTATTGCTTATTAACAAGCTGCTTTAAAGGCTGTCACAGGCCCCTGCTTCCATTCAGACACAGAGAGAGAGAGACAGAGAGAGAGAGAGAGAGAGAGAGAGAGAGAGAGAGAGAGAGAGAGAGCATATGTTAAAGGGCCCATATCCTACATTTCTCTTTTTTATTTTTTCCCTGGTGCCCACTTACAGTATTTGTGTTGGCTGCTGCGCCTTTAAGACAGACATAGGTAAATGACATCTTAACCGACTGACTACCCTGTACTGTGTCTCAATCATCCTTTATGGGGAACAAACATAATAATGGCACGTTTATGCAAATCTCAGCGCACAATTTCTATTTATCTTTAAGTTCTGTTCTATTTATTTAATGCAATGGAAAACCTTTACACAGTACAAGTTCTATACTTGGTTCTTCCCCCAATAAGCACATAAACAGTGACTGTGTTTACATGCACTCAATAATCCGATCATCTGGATTTCTGCAGTTATCTGATTATTCAAATAGTCATGCAAACACAGTACTCCGATCTAGAAATCCTATTAAGGAATCCGACAAAAAAGGCTGGATTTTAGCTCAGTAATCAGATTTCTTAGTTCATGTAAACTCGTACTCTGATTTCTATCGGATTTCTCAGTCTGCAAATGCGTGAGATCAGACGGTGGATGTCACGAGACACAGCAAAACACTTTCTGAGTGATGATGAAACCAAACACGTGCTTGACGAAATGAGGGATTTAAATATTCTTCATCTTCTAGATGATGTATGTTCATATTTTCAGGTAAAGTGGCGCAATGTTTAAAAAAAACAGCAGCAAGTTTTACGTTATGTGAGTTTCTTCTGTGAGTTTATTGGCTGTTTGTAAAGCAGAAATCCGATCACTATCTGACTCATCTGAGTCTCCCCATTATCTGATTACCTGAGTGCATATAAACATCTGATATTTAATCTGATTTTCTGCAGTTATCGGATGTAAATGCACTCAATGACTGCATTAAAATGTGCTGAAGTGTGTTCACTGTAGACGATGTGTGTAAACTTATTTACACTTAGAAAGCCAACCTAACCTGCCATTTGATCAGGGGTGCATAAAATTTGCTCAACACTTTTATTTAAAAACAGCTAAATTCATTTTTCTAAGATATGGTTCCTTTAAATAGGAATTACCACTAGAACTGGCCCTTTTTGGCAAAGCTAGCCAACAAAAAACAAACCCAGAGTGGCCGTTCATTACTGCACTGAGAGTTAATACTGAATAACAACTACTACCCAGATCCAGTCAGCGTGACGACACTCACTCCACATCCTACAGCAATTACTCTCCTTTTGTGCAGTGCAGCAGATGAGAT
This sequence comes from Colossoma macropomum, assembly GCF_904425465.1. Classification (NCBI taxonomy): domain Eukaryota; kingdom Metazoa; phylum Chordata; class Actinopteri; order Characiformes; family Serrasalmidae; genus Colossoma; species Colossoma macropomum. The sequence goes on along the minus strand of NW_023494802.1, from coordinate 21,251,117 downwards.
CACTCCTCATTTGAAAGGCAACTTTTTCCACAACTGTAGTCAGTGTGTCAGACCATCTAAGTGCCCTTTATTAACCCTCAGCAGTCGCCGTAACTGCTGGTAATTGGATATTAATTATCATATATAAGGAACTTTGGGTCTAAGTGTAATTTCTTCAGTGAAACTGAATGGCATTTTCAAAAATCTTACTTTAAACATCCTGTGGTAAACAAAGATATCCAAATGTGAATAATGCTATCTATAGTACAAGCTATTAAAATCACTGCATGAAAGTAAGTCTGGACTTCATTTAACCCTTGCGTGTTACTCAGTGGTCTGCTGGACCCACCGCATTATTGCTCTTTAAATCAATACAGCCATATCACAAGTGTCCAGTGTAGGGTTCTCCTTTAGCAGGTGTAGCCAGTCAGCAGCCTGTCCATGTTGTCCACCCTCACACACACACACACACACACACACACATATATACAAACACACACACACACACTAACAGCAGGCCATGTAGGAGGAGAACAGAGTGGGAAGGACACAGAAGGACACAGCACCTCCACACTTTTACTCCCCGCAGGTTCACCCAGCACCACATGTGTAATATAAATGTGTGGGGGGTGAACAGAGTGAAGACACTGAAAATGGGTTATTTTATATGTTCTTCACAGAAAATGAGCAAAGACCAAGAATCTGAGGTTGAAATAATAATAAATTACATCATTTTATCTTTTGGTAAACACTGAAAATGGGTCCCACAGACCTGAACACCACACACGGGTTAAATTCTATAAAAACCCAGCTATTCAAACTGCCAGAGCAACTTCACTAACACATTTGCCAAAGCTGGCTTGTCTGCGCAGGGTATTCTGGTGAGGTTGCTAGTCTTATGATGTCAATCAAATGAGCAGTTTTCATGTATTCTGACTAAATAACAATCCCATATTTCATAATTCAGTTGTTAACGAGTTTGGAACATTTCTGTTTACCACAGGTTTCATAAACACAGGTGATTTTCCAGAATGCAACTCGTTTTTCCCCATAGAGAAAAAAAGCTTTGACACAGAGCTCCTTATATGGGCACGTTGTCAACTATATAATGATGACTTGACTTCAGTCATCTACATTCTGATGAAAGTGCAGATTAAGCTTTCAATCTATTATATATTTCTATCAGTATGTAAAAGAGAAGACATTATATTACAATTTGAACATAATGAGAAGCTACTCTTTAGCATACAGTCTTGTTTTGCAGAAAAAAAACTTTTTTGTTGTTTGTTGACACTGAAAACAAATCAAAGTGCAGATTTAAACTGTTTTCATTTAAACAGAACAGCAAAAAAACAGCGACGAGTCTTCTAGTCTGCAGTATTACAGGGCAAGCAAGACGAGACATTAGAACACAGCCATTTAATAGCTTCCCTAAGGCAAAGTCATCGCCCCCACAAACCAGGCTAGCTTAGCTGTCTCCATCCCTATGAAATCCACAGCCTGTTTGAAGCTCAGTCAAAAGGAAACTGGCCTTTGTTGAAGTGAGTTGCACAACGTCAAACAAAAGCTCTTCAATGCCGTCAATCCCTCTCTCTATTTTCCCGCCTTCTCTCTCTCTCTCTCGCTGTCGACTGCTGGCTCTGTTCAAGCCTATACGCTGTGGAGTGTTTTGGCCACAGGGAGTGAAGCAGGAATATGGGACATTAACAGGTGAGGGAGAACATGGGTTACAGGACCCTGACTCAGCAGAACTGTGCAGAACAACAGATGCTCTGAACACATAAGTGTAAAAGGTGTAAACGGGTACAGTAGATACAGTTATACAGTAGTGGAAGGAAGACTGGATCGGGTTCAAGTTCAGACCCACCCTTGAAACTCTAAACTTAAGTGCAATTCAAACAATTCAAACAAGTGCCTGGATTTGACTGCAGGATCAGGTGGCATCTGTTTCACTATGATCACAACACAATGAGAGTGAAACAGGTAGACAGAGAGAGCAGGTCTGTGAATGGAGTCTGAGAGAGAGAGAGAGAGGGAGAGAGACGAGGGGGAGGGAGGGGGAGGGAGAGAGACGGGAGGGGGGAGGGAGGGGGGAGGGAGGGAGGAGGGAGAGAGATGGGAGGGGGGAGGGAGGGAAAGAAAGAAAGAAAGAAAGAAAGAAAGAAAGAAAGATGGAGAAAAAAGAGAGAAAAAACTAGAGGGAGAGGGGAAGAGAGGGGAAGAGAGATGCAGAGAGAGAAAAAAGGGAGAGGAAGAAAGAGAGAAAGACAAAGAACAGGGAGCACGAAATAGAAAAGAGAAAGAGAGCAACAGAAACAGAAGGAGAAAGAGGGAAGAAGGGGAGAGAGGAAGAAAGAAAGAGTGAGAGAGAGAGAGAAAAGGGAAATAAATAAATAAGATGGAGAACAAAGGAGAGAAAACAACACAAGATGGAGAGGGAGAGAGAGAAAGAAAGAAGAGGGAAAGTGAGAAAGAAAAGAGAAAGAGAGCAACAGAAAGAGAGACAGGAAGAAGGGTAAAGAGAAAGAAGGAAAGAAAGAAAGAAGATGGAGAAAAAAGGAGAGAAAACAAGGCAAGAGGTAGAGGGGAAGAGAGAGATTCAGAGAGAGAAGAGGAAGAGGGAGAGAGAGAAAGAGATGAGAGAGAAAGAAATGCAGAGAGAAAAGAGAAAGAGATGCAGACAGAGAAGAGGAAGAGAGAGAGATGCAGATAAAAAGAAAGAAAGAGAGACAGAGAGAGAGAGAGAAAGAGAGAGAGTGAGAGAGAGAGAGAGAGAGAGAGAGAGAGAGAGAGAGAGAGAGAGAGAGAGAGAGGTGTACCTGTCCCAGGTCCAGGGTGACGTTGACCTGGTTGTATTCGGCGCTGCGTGAGAGTGGAGGACTCTGCCACCAGCGCTCGGTGCCGTCGATGGCGTTTGTGATGGGATGAGCTCTGTTAGTGTCCGCTGAGTTACACGTGTCACAGTACTGACCCTGAAACACACAGACACACACACTCAGTACACAGACACAACATCAGAACATAAACCACTCACAACAGCCTGTCCTTCATAAAACTTCGTCAACTTTTTTTTGCTTTATTCTTTTTAAGTTTTATGTACCTGTTCCTCGTATATTTGCCAAAAACGAATTATTCCAAAGGCATTGCCTTAAAGAGGAATTCCACCAATTTTTCAAATTTTCAAACATTATTAAGATGATTTTCTGTTAGAAATAAAGGTTCTGTTCAGGTACATTTTTTGTTCAAACAGTGTAAATATTCCCTCAACAGAGGTTTTAAGTTCTGATTGTGAACCTTAAATAAGTTTTTCCAGGTGAAAAGTTTGTATTTGTACCTTTTCATAACCGAATGTTTTAAACAGAACAGTAAAATAAAAGCCTGGAGACGAGATGGGGTGTGTGGAGTCAGTACAGCTTAGAACATATCATTCAGTGGATTATGGTTCAGTTATGTTCCCTGACTAAAGGTACTGAGATAGACCCTTGAGGGTTCCACCCCAGTGACAAGAGGGGCACTGACCCAGAGACAGTTTAGCACCATTATTTCTGAGAGTGCAGACAAAGTCATTCAGATTGGTTTGATATAGAATGTCCTATTTTAGAAAAACGTATCAAGGCAGAATTGTTCACAGTGGTGGTGATAGGAACCAAGCGTCTGAAGAGTTTATTCTCTCTAAAAGCTCCTTCACAAGAGGTTACCACATGAACTGAGACATTATTTACAATACGTTTGTATTGCTTTGAGCTAAAATACTTTCTAAACACATTAATGACAAATAGGTACATAAAGGGTGTTATGGGGCGAAATAGCACCCAACATCAACATTACATATTAAACAACAGGAGACACCTGTAAGCTCACTAATGGTTTTGAACAGTAAATAAATGTCTATATTTGTGTTGTAGACACAGTGACCTCTGGTTCCTATCACCACCACTGTAAAGAAATCTGAGTCGGTAAGTTTCCCTATATGAACCATTTCACATAAAACGACTCTGAATGACAGTAACCCAAGGTGAAATCTAGAACTGAGCACCAGGAGAGGCTGAAGGCGAAAGCCAACTCTCCACAGAGGTAAACGGCGGCCCAGGCTGCCAGCCATGACTCTCCAGGCTCTGCTCAATGTAAACACAGGAACAAAACACAGAACTTCCCTTCAGTAACTAGACCTGGATCAAAGGTTTGTTGAGAGCAGTTAATGAGGAGGAGAAGTCAGAAGAAACTGCTTTTTGTTGTATAAATGATCTTTCCTCTCTGCAGTGACTTCACAGACTCTGAGAAATGTGGCAGTCTGGCAGCAGGTGTCTCTGAGGAGATTCTAGGGCAGGATGACCAATATTATCCACAAAGGGCAGGTGTGGCTGCAGGTTTTCATTTCAGCCGAGCTGGAGCTCAACTCATAAAACTAGTTAACTGTTTGAAGACCGAGACCAACTGATTAAACAAGTGGAATCAGGAGTGCTTTGCCTGATTCAAATGAAAACGCGCAGCCACACCGGCACCATTTCTGATCTAGCGTATAGGAATGTCAGGGAAACTGGACAGGGGACAAGAGTCACCCCCTTCTAAAACTCCCCTGACTCATTTTAATTAACAATAGCACAGCTACACAAGATAAACACACCGGCCTTGCAGATAATGAACAGGGAGGTATGGGAGTTTAGCTGGAATACATTATTATTAACACCTACATTATGCATGTATTAATTAAGTCATCCTATGGAAACGTCCATAGTTTACAGATATATTACACTTGAAAAACATGTTAGTGCTACAATTTATTTACATTGTAAAATAAAACAATAAGTTATTTTATCAATTACACCTTCTTGAGCTGTCTATTTAGCAATATTGGTTTTTAAATCAATCATCTAGAATTCCAGGCACCACAGAAGAGCTCGTCCTCACAGTCATGTGTGAAGGCTGAGGCGTGAAATTTTAGCTGCAATAATCTATACATGACTATAAAATATATGATTTAAATGACATAAACAAACACCAAATAAATATTATAAAATATATAATGAAACTGGTGTTTCTGCATTGAGGAGAAACCTGGAACTGAACTTTGTTCTACAAATTAGTTCACAAAAGTGCTTTTTAAAAACAAATTCTCGTTTATACTCTTTGCTTTTTGTGTTTGTTTAGATTTATATAACCTCGTATCTCCACTTTTGTCATTTTTCAGTTTTTTACATAATTTAAAATTGTCTGTTGTCACTTACATGGTATATAAATTTCATGATGAATGGACAAAAAGAAACGGCCCAAAATGACTTGGTCAAAATTCTGGTTCCTTTGACTTACATTAAAAGTAAAGTAGGTTTTTTCCTTCTCCTGTAAAGTTACCATTTTGGAGGTTTTCTTCCGACAACAGTGATATGTAATTATACACACAAATACATTACACTGCTTAATGCTTACATCTGCAATGATGTGCAGAAAACAAGTTTCACCAACTTGTGTGGTAAAAATGAAGGAATGTAGGAATGAAGAAGATTAATTTGGCTATGACTTATTTCAAAAAAGAAAGCTGGAAGTAACGGATCACGCCTTTCACGCCTTTTGTAGCAGAGAGATGCTTTAGCTACACTTAGCTGGCAGTTGCACTTCATTTTTACTCAAAGAAAAAGTTTACAGAGGAAAAAAAACATGCTATAAAGTGAACTGTTAGGTGGTAGTGCTGGATTACCTACACATGGCTCATCATTCATTGACCCCTTAAATGGCCAGGGCCCACCAGCAGGCCCAAAGCTTTATTACACACTTCTATAACCTGAGAATAGCTCAGGTGGTTTGGACTGAAGTTCCTGTAGTACTTGTACTGAATAATAAGCCTTCGTATGTAATTAGTCTGGGAGTCTAAGGGGTTAAAACGCCTTACGGTGCCAGAGCACCGTCTTTAAAGCCAAGTACTGGAGATGCAGTGGTTGCCTTGCAGCTCTTCAAACCACATTGCTCTTAATCTGAACTAAGTGTGAGACCACCCTCCCAAACTCCTGAGTCTGCCACAGTTCAGGGATTTCCCTGCTCTAATACACATACGACACCTGTAAATAACTGACGAGCTGAATCAGGTGAGCGCTGCTAATAAAGAACCCATCAGCACCTTTGGGCTAAAAACCTGACTGTTTTGCTTTCTAATGAGAATTGGCTTAATGGTTACAATTAGAGGCAAATAGTTTCCTGTAGGACCCCTTCAGATCCCATCAGGAAACCATCGGATGCATCTGGAATCCCAGAACACCTGTTAAACCATCAGAGTCCTTTACACTGTGATATTAACTCATCAGGAGAACATAAATACCAATAGTGACAACCAGACCCCCCCAGGAACCAGCACCAGCAGAAACTTTTAAAGGTTTCTATAATTTTTGACTCAAGCCCTCCAGGAGCGAAGCTGCCCTCCTGCACAGATGGAATGCCAGAAATTCCATGGCCCGAGGGTGTGTGTGTATGGGGGGGTCAGCAATAACGCTACACAAGGCTCACAGTTTACAGTTCACAAACTTTACACATCTCTCACTGACTCGCCAACAACCAGACCCCTGCATGCTGAGAATCCCCCTGAAGGGGGGTGCTAGCCTGCTCCCGTAAACCCACCCACTCCCACCCACTCTGCAGCAGCCTGTTCATGCTTTAAGCTCTAAGCAGGCTGACTCAAACAGGTGCTTCCTAAAACACTCCACACAGTGCACGGAGGATATTCATCACTCACTGCAAACAGAACCCCACAGAACCGGTCACAGCTAATGAAAACTAAAAATACCACCTGAAAACGGCGCAGAAACACCCTCAACACTACACTCACTCTGTTTAAGTGCTAATAAGACTCTGCAGGTCTTAATCTAACTCTGTATATCTGGCTGTGTAGCCTATAGCCTATTTTTAAAGGGCCCTTATTTTACATTTACCTTGCATTTTATTTTTTCTGTTGGGGTCTAAAAGCATTGTGTGGGTTTATTTACAAAAAACAGTGATCATTTATATAACCCACCTCTCTTTACCCCACAGAACGTGTTACAGTGCCTTTCATACATATATCACTGCTGTCAGAACAAAACCGCACCGTTTTTCAGTTTTTGACATGCTTTGAAAACGCCTGTTGTTCTTTACATTGTGTGATGAATGGACCAACAGAAACGACCCAAAACCACTCTGAAAAACGCCTGGTTCCATTGACTTCCATTAAACGTAAAGTATGTTTTTTCCTTCTCCTGTAAAGTTACCATTTTGGAGCTACGAGGTTTTGTTTAATACTGTGTTTTGATTGGTTGCCCTGTTTTGCGCCTCATTCCAAACCTATAACGCCAACATGAAAGAGTGTATTACACTGTAATAAGCTGAACAGATGGATTTATGAAAATGTGCTAGTTTATGTGACAAAAACAGTGATTTCAGAATTCTATATGTGCCCTTAGAACAGTTTAGGCTACATGAACGCGCTTGGTTGCACCTGGCTGCTCCAAAGCCCCTGAAAGCTCACCTGAATGGTTTGGCTCGGATCCCCCGATACAGGCCCCCCCACCAGTTTGCAGTACAGGTCCTGGACGGCTCGCCCGTCCTCGTCCTCCCCGCAGGTGGCCGTGGCTGTGATTTTCGTGCCCTCGGCCAGGTTGAAGTAAGGGGGGTGCAGGCTAAATCCGTTCACGCCGTTGGTTGGCAGCTCCTGCGCCTGTGAACCGCAAACATGGAGCACCAACAGCAAAAGTAGCCGAGTGAGTTCGCCACCGGCCGGGAGAGACCTTCCCCCGGTCGCCGCTCTCGCCATCTTCACCTGCGGTCAGTCTCTCAGCGCCCAAGAGCGAGGGAAAGGGGGAAAACTACGGTGTCCACCGGAGAGAGTCAGAGAGCGGACATGAGGGGCGGAACGAGCCCTGCTTCTCGGTAACTTTCTGTGTATCGCTCCGGTGAACACGGAGACCTCACTGACTCACTCCGCCAGTTAAAGTCTCTCTCTCTCTCTCTCTCTCTCTCTCTCTCCCTTTCTCTCTCTCTCCCTCTCTCGCCCCTCGTGCAGCAGGGGACCAATGAGCTCAGTCTCTCTCCTGATTGGTGGATTTCAGCGTCATGTAGCGCTGATACGTTTATGCAAAAAGATCACACTGATAGATATTTTCAGATGATTTTCAGAATATTTTCTTTATTTCTACTCTTGTACTTAACCTATGTCTATTTTTTTCTTTTTCTATTTCTATTTTTACTTTATTTTTCTGCATAGTTTATGTAAGTGTATGTGAAATTATATGTCTTGCTACTGAAACACTGCAATTTCCTTTCGGGATCAATAAAGTTCTATCTATCTATCTATCTATCTATCTATCTATCTATCTATCTATCTATCTATCTAAATTTGTGATGATTTTACATTTTACTAAGTTCCATGTTATTTGTTCACGTTTACTTCCTAATTTTTATTTCTAAACATTTTGGGGTCCTATGCAGAATCCTAATTAGAGGCTCCCACTCATTCCAATAAAAAAAGAACATTTTTAAATGAGTCATTTTGTTCAAAATAAAGTAATTAAACACATTTTCTGCCAACATCACACTTGATAATATAGATTAAAAACATCAGTCTTAGTAAAAAACAGCCTATCACTTCTGTCGGAAGAAATCCTCCTATCTCCAGTTTTTCAGTTTTTGACCTAATTTGAAAATGCCTGTTGTCCTTTATACTGTGTGTAAATTTAATGATGAATGGACAAAAAGAAACAGCCCAAAATGACTTGGAAAAAAGTCTGATTCCATTGACTTACATTAAAAGTAAAGTAGGTTTTTTCCTTCTCCTGTAAAGTTACCATTTTGGAGATACGAGGTTTTCTTCCGACAGCAGCGACATGTGATATAAAACAAAGGTTCTATGACTTGTAGTAGTACACCCAACCAAGAACAGTTCTTCAAGGGTTTTAAGTACAAAGTTTGGTCAAAAGAAATGGACGCATGTAAATGGATGTTACACACACACATCATAAAACACCAAGAACATTGAAAGAACCATTTGAATGCATAAATGCGTTGTTTGGTTAGTTCTCCTCTATAATGAAAAACTGTTGTAAAAAAGTTTAAAAGTGGTTCTGTATAGCATCAAAGATGGTTCTACCATCTACTGTTAATAGAAGCTTTTTGGTTTGGTACTACAGGGAATCCTTTTAGCTTACAGTGTAGCAGAGACCTTTTTGGTGCTATATAGACCCATTTATAAACAGTTCACTAGAGAACCATATACAGCTGTTTTCCATCATACACAAGACCCATTTAAAGGGGAAATCCCACCAATGTTTTAAAGTTTCAGCGTAATTTTAACATTAAGATGTAAACAAAGTCATTCCGAGTGGTTCGATGTGAAATGGTTAACTGCAGAGAAACTCGCAGACTTATATTTCTTTACAGGGGTGTTGGTAGAAATCGGGGGTGTCGCCATGACTACAACACAGATATAGCCATTTTATTTACTGTTCAAAACCACCAGTTAACCTAAACATGTCCTCTGAGTTTTATATGTAATGATGATAATGGTAAAATAGTGCTAAATATGAAAAAAAGTAGTTTTCTTTGGGTACTATTTTGCCTTACAACACCCTGCACAATAATAAGGGGTTTATAAATATTTTTATAGACCAAAACCTTCTCAAAATGACCATAATGACATAATGAGACTCTCAGTGACTTTGCTTACATCTTAACTCGTTAATTATGTAAAAATTAAAAAACAAAACCTGAAACAAACTGAAAAACTCTCACACTGGAGCTTTAATGTTTAATTTTGGATGAAAAGTGAAGAACAGCATCTGTCAAACTCCAGTTTCTACATCTAAACAGATACTACATGTACTAAAAACTTCCACTGCAGTTCTACAGGGTTTTTTCTTTCCCTCCTACTCGGCTTGTTTTGTGGTGACTGTTTACTTCTTTTCAAGTTATTTACTCAAGTAACGATACTCTCCCCAGTTTCCCTGGCTGCTCTGTCCAGTAAATCTCTGGTGCCAGTAAATCTTCAGGTCTGGTTATGAGTCAGTATGTTTCCTTAAAATCATTCAGCCTTTCCAGCATATAAAAAACACATTATGCTGGTTTAGAAGCCATTGCAGCAAATGTCATGAACTACAATAACACTCAAAGTGGTATTATGAGACAGGATAAGCCAGGGCTAACTGGTTAGCATACTAACTTCAGGTAGATATCTCTGCAATACGACATAAATGTCTTTGACAGAAAACAAAAAGTCTTAAAAATTTCTTCTTTTAACAATATTTACACACTGCATTGAAGATTTATTTAAAAAGTCAAGGAAGATTGTTTTCCATAAAACAGGCCCTTTAGAATTAAAAAGGCTGTTTTTATTGTTGTGCATTTAAAACAGATACATGTAATATAGCTCTCTTCTGATTGGCTGTTCTGGACGGTGCCTCATTCAAAAAGCAGTATGGGTTGAAACACTCCTTATAACTTCAGAGTGAATGGGTGGAGCTGAACTGCTGTGGGCTGAATGGACAGATGTATGTAAATGCACAAATTTTGTGACATCACAGAATCAATTAATTCAAAATAGGCTCTGTTTGCAGTCTAGTTTCCATATATAGACCGTACAGACTGGGGAGAGACGTAGCTTATAAACATTGCTGAAGTACATCAGACTGTTTTATTTAAGAAAGAGAGAGTTTTCTTCATTATGGGCCCTTTAACTTTGTCACAGCAGTAGTGCTGGATTTGACTGCAATCATTTCAGTTACTGCTGCTCGTTCTCCAACATAACCCAAGCTTTTACAAGCAAAAACAGAACTCCAGGCTTGAAACTTCCAGTTATGAGTCAGTGTGTTACCTTAAAAACCATTCAGCTTTTCCAGCATATAAAAATACATGCTCACACCTTGATATTATGCTGTTTTGGAAGCTATTGCAGCAAATGTCATGCCCTACAGTAACTCTGGGATGGGTGGTGGATGTTATTTTCTTTCCGGTGCAGCAAAACTAGAGTGGTTCTCTGTTAGTGGAAACATGCCAAAGCGGAGACCCACACAGGAGTCCAAAACGTTGGTAATTTTGTAATAACTTTGCAGTACAGTGTCAAATTCTAAGATTTATTGAATTAAATTAACTTTTATAGTAGTGCATTTTCCAATAGATATTGTCCCAAAGAAGCGTTGGGTCCAGGATGTTGATGAGTAGGCCACATGAGGAAAAAAGGGCAAGAAGAAGAAACACTAAGACGAACTAAAACTCAGAAAGACAGTGGAGTTGTGACATGATTACAGGTTTACAAGTGGGATTAAACAGGAGTTTTTATCTAATAAGGCTTATCACAAAGTGGCCTAGCTCATGTCTTAGTAAAAAAAACACTGACTTGAATATAAAAGCATATTTCAGAATAAAATCTACACTGTTTCAGATCTAGGACTTAAACAAGAGGCAGTCAGTCAATACATAAATGCAGTCTTATGTAGCATAAAGCCCTTATCCTACAATTTTGTTGCCCTTTATTTTTCTCCCCGATGTCCACTTACAATATTTTCTGTGCAGTTATGTCCCAAAAGCAGCCAGGACCATTTTCAACCTCTCTTTATCTCTTAGAATTAAACAGGCTGTTTTGGTTACTGTGCCTTTAAGACTGAGACATGTAAGCATGCTCTCTTCTGATTGGCTGCCATGTATTAAGCCTCATTCCAAAATCTGAAACACTTCTTAGTGGGTTAAACTTCTATAGGTTGAACACGTGGATACATGTAAATGCACAAATTTTCATGACATCACAAAAACATGGAATTCAAAGTAGGCTTTGTTTCTACATTTAGACCGTAGGTACATTTTGAAGCTTTAGGGAAGCAATAATAGGATGACACAACCTGTTGAATTCATACTCCACACAGTCCCTCCTCCTCCCTCTTCACTCCTCCCTCTGTTTTATTACCAGTCCAGAAGAAATGATGCAAGTTCAGCTTCATCGCTTTACTCACCGAGAGCTCCAGCAGTGGAAGGCAATTCCACATTATTTTGCTTCTATTTACGTCACTTCTTTTCTTTGTGGTTTCTTGTTGGACCAGGTGCACTATTTCTTCATCCTCTCATGTTGGACTGGTGGCAGACTCGACACTACAGCAACTCACTATCGCCTCTTGAGGTACAAAGTGGTATTATGAGACAGGACAGGCCGGGGCTAGCTGGTTAGCCTGCTAAGTTCGGTAGATATCTCTGCAACACGATACATAGACGTCTTTAACATAACATCAAAACTATTTCCTCACATTCTGTTGATAAGTGTAGTTACATTACAGTAGACTGGGGAGAGACGTACTTTAGCCATGTTTATAAGCTACAACAGACTGTTTTACTTTAACAAAACATCGGCTCTTTAACTTTTTACAGCAAAAGTGTCGGATTTGACTGCAATCATTCAGTTTTTTGCTTTTACGAGCAAAAGTTCTCCACTCTGTGTTTCTCCCACAGTTACAGAGCAGCCATGCACAGCCAGACATTCTTCTACACGTTATAGAGCAGCACAGGCTTTCATTTCCCAGACTGGAGCACCTGAGGCTTAATTAAATGGCAGCGCTCCAGAGAACAAAGTGACGGGCATGAGAGAGAGAGAGAGAGAGAGAGAGAGAGAGAGAGCAGGTGTTTTCTCCTCTTGCTGCCCACCTGGAGCAGGCGTCCCTCTGACTGCCTCAGCTATAAAGCACACACACACAAACACACTAGCTGACCAGCAGTACAGGAATCCCTGAAGGAGAATTTCACCAATTTTTAAAAATGTATGCATGATTCAATCATTCAGATGTACACAAAGTCACTCAGAGCGGTTTGATGTGGAATGTTCTGTTCTAGAGAAACGTACTAAGTCCGAATTTCACAGTAGTGGTGATGGGAACCAGACATCCAAAGTGTTTAATGCCTCTAAAAGCTCCCTTACAGAAAGTTGTTACATGAAATGATAACTAATAAGTTAGTTCATTGTTTTAGGATAGTTGAGGTAAAGTCTTGGCTTAAAATGTTTCTTAAAAACCCATTCATGATACAGAAGAACATGCAGGGTGTTGTAAGGTAAAACAGTCCCCAAAGAATTTGCAGATTTACAGATTTACCACTGTTTTACCTTTTTCAATATTACATATAAAACTCAAAGACGTGTGTAGGTTCACTGGTGTTTCTGGACAGTAAATAAAATGGGTGTATTTGTGCTGTGACCCCTGGTTCCTATCACAGCCACTGTAAAGAAATCCAAGTCATTAAGTTTCTCTAGAATGGACCGTTTCACACCCAACAACTCTGTATGACTGTTCACATCTCAACGATCGAATAACGCAGGAATTAAAAAAAAAGGTGGAATTCCCCTTTGACAATTCCTGTCTGTACACTGTACACTACGTTTTAAAACAGAACAATAAAATAAAAAGCCTGGAGACGAGACGGGGTGTGTGGAGTCACTACAACTTAGACAATACAACCCCAATTCCAAAAAGATGGGTCGCTGTGTAAAATGTGAGTAAATGTAAATAAAAATAGAATGCAATGATTTGCAAATCTCATAGACCCATATTTTATTCACAATAGAATATAGAACACATATCAGATGCTGAGAGTGAAACATTTTACCATACACTGTTCAGCATTGATAGAGCCTTTCCAGTTGTGTAAGCTACCCAGGCCATAGGCACTAATGCAACTATCAGAGATGCAGGCTTTTGAACTGTGCGCTGATAACAAGCTGGATGGTCTCTCTCCTCTCGAGTTCGCAGGACGCGGCGTCCGTGGTTTCCAAAAACAATTTCAAAATTTGATTCATCTGACCACAGAACAGTGTTCTATTTTGCCTCAGTCCATTTTAAATGAGCTTTGGCCCAGAGAAGACGGCAGTGTTTCTGGATTGTGTTGACATATGGCTTCTTCTTTGAATGATACAGCTTTAACTTGCATTTGTGGATTGCACGGTGAACTGTGTTCACAGACAGTGATTTCTGGAAGTGTCCCTGAGCCCATGCAGTGATTTCCAGTACAGAATCAGGCCTGTTTTCAATGCAGTGCCATCTGAGCACCCAAAGATCACGAGCATCCAATACTGACCGTCGGCCTTGTCCCTTGTGTACAGGGATTACTTCAGATTCTCTGAATCTTTTGATGATATTAGGTACTGCAGATGGTGGGATATCCAAAGTCTTTGCAATTTCACATTGCAGAACATTTTTCTGAAACTGTTCTGCATTTTTTTGCAGATTGGTGAACCTCTGCCCATCTATGTTTCTGAGAGACTCTGCCTCCCAAAAATGCTCTTTTTATATCCAGTCTCCTGCTCCTCCAGCAGTTTTTAATTAGTACCATTTACTTTTCCAGCCTTTTGTTGCCTCTGTCGCAACTTTTTTGAGATGCGTTGCTGCCATCAAGTTCTAAATGAGTTAATGTTTTACAAGAAATGGTAAAATGTCTCACTCTCAACATCTGATGTGTGTTCTATGTTCTACTGTGAATAAAATATGGGTCTATGAGATTTGCAAATCATTGCATTCTGTTTTTATTTACATATGTTTACATTTTACACAGCATCCCAATCTTTGGGGAATTGGAGTTGTATAATTTCAGTGGATTATGGTACAGTTATGTTTCCTGACTAAAGGTACTGAGATGTACCCTCGAGGGTTCCACCCCAGTGAAAAGAGGGGAACTGACCCAGTGAGAGTTTAGTACCTTTATTTCTGAGAGTGTATAATAAACTGCAGCTCTGCACACTGTAGCGAATGTTAGTCGAAACATGCCTGTTTGATATATTAACGTTCTGTACACCTCCATCTGCCCGACACGTGTTGACCTCTGACCTCCATCCTCATGCGGGTTTGGTAGAAGCGGCCAGAGGTCAGCTCACTGTTTAACTTCGGAAGTCTGGAGTCGGTCTGCTAACTTCACCAAACGCTCATTCGCTTATAAACGACAAAACATTCCACACAGCAAAAGAAGAAGGAGAAACGAAGAGGCCGGCGGATCACAGAGGAAGTGCAGTCATCACATATTTGCTTCAAAGGGAGGCAAGTGAAGAGAGAGAGAGAGAGAGAGAGAGAGAGAGAAAGAGAGAGAGAGAGAGAGAGAGAGAGAGACTCTCTTGTCCTTCTCAAGAGTGGCCATGTCAGTTCATTAGTCTACTTCATTGAGCTTTGGGCCAAAGTGACTTCCTGGTCACCAAGGAGCTCTTTTGGGGGCTAAGAATTGGGCGCCAGTTGTCGTGGAAACACCCAGCCAATTACGCTCAACTCGGCCTCTTCTAGTAAATCTCATTGTTGAGCCTTGTGTGGCTGAGAGCGTCCAAATGTTTCAAACACACACACAGACTCACACACACACACACACACACACACACACACACAGACTCACACACACACACACACACACACACACACACACACACACACACAGACTCACACACACACACACACACACACACACACACACACACACACACACACACACAGACTCACACACACAGACTCACACACACACACACACAGACTCACACACACACACACACACACACACACACACACACACACACACACACACACACACATGCTCAGAACACTGAGATCTTCACGAAGTTATCATAAACATACTGATAATCTATTAAATGCTTACACTCTAAAGACTCATCGGCAGGTCCGGACCCCCCGTCCTCACTCTCATAACTAAATCACTAAATAACGTATCATTTTCATTCAAACTACTTACTGAACAATTCAGTAGTAACTGTTTAATGAACCTTAGGCTTAATAACAAGATAATAACAATATTAGGCCTTGAGTTCAAGGTGTTGAGATATGATGCAGACCTGCTCAGTTCAATTCAGTTTGTTTGTACACCACAAAAACGATTTACTGCTTTAACGTAAAGTAAATAACCAGGCTGCTTTAAGAACTTCCAGCAGTAATAGTCTTGTGTTCCATCTTACTTCTCATAGTCTTTTGTTCTGTTTGAGTTTGTTGAAATGTTGACGCTGATCATTTCTTCCTGTAGTTGTGTGATGGTCTCTAACACGCTGCTTGACTCGCAAGCAGAAACAGTGCTAAGCGGCTGCGCTGTGTCTTCATCTCTGTTAAATTAAACCGCCTGGGTCTACGACATTAATTTTGTTTGCACACAAATAAAAAAAAGAAACAATGTGTGTTGAATTAAAAAGAAAACATGAGCATGATTAAAAGAAAACAATTAAAAAAATGTGATCACAAATTAAAAAAACGAGAGAACAAATTGTTAATTGTGGGAATGAATTAAGAAATCATGACCACACATAAAAGAAAATGTGTGTATGAACTGCAAAAAGGTTCACTTGAATTCATTTTTATTTTCACCTCCATCCCCTCTGCTGAAAAAGCTGAAAAAGCATTTCCTTTGCCCCATTACTGGTATTAGCTTCAGGTTAGGCGCTGCTGCCTTATTAACACTGAACAATGGCACATGCCCAGTTGAAAAAAGAAAAAAAAAAAACCCAGAAAATCCGATCTGGTCCATGACCATGAATCACAAATCGGATATGTATCCAATTTAGCACCACGTATGAAAGTGGCGTGGGTCTGATTTGAAAAGATCAGATTTATGTATCCACACAGCTCTAAAAACCTCAGATAATGTATCACATTAAAGTGAAAAATCAGATCGGTGCCACTTCAGCTTGGTAATGTGAACACAGCAAATATGAAAGGTGCTATATGAAAAAAATAAAGCTTATTTTTACTAAACAAAGACGCTCAAAAAAAAACCATAAAGATGAAATAAGCCAGTAATTAATGTTACAAGTCTGTCAAAGGTGACGTATTAATGGATTAATCTGTCTTTAATAGACACTGTCACTACGGAACTTTTATGCTTCTGGATCATTCCATATTTCCTACCCATGCTGAGCTCTGGGTGACAGTGAGATGAGCAGATAGTGAAGAAGCAGTAAGATAGCAGTGTTGTGTCTATCATAATGCAGCTTCGGTGGGAGACAACCTTAACACACACACTAAACACAAACAGGACGGAGGGACAAGAGCAAACAGGCCTGACCCCCAGATTTACAGAGATAAGACCCAGAGTGAGTGCACACTGTACAGATATCCGAGACACACTTTATGGCCAAAAGTATATGGACGCCCTTAGAATTATTGAGTTCAGGTGTTTCAGCCACACCTGTTGCCAACAGGGGTATTAAATAAAGCACATAGCAATGCAATCTTCATGGTCAACAACTGTTAGTAGAATGGATCATATTAAAGAGTTCAGTGGGTTTAAACGTAGCACTGTCATAGATGCCACCTTTGTCACAAGTCAGTTTGTGACATTTCTGCCCTGCTAGATCTGCCCTGGTCAACTGTAAGTGCTATTATTGTGAAATGGAAGTGTATAGGAGCAACAAGAGCTCAGCCATGAAGTGGGAGACCATGCAAGCTGAAAGAGCAAACCCAATGAGAGCTGAAGCAAAATAGCGCATAAAAATCAGCCTTCACTCACTACAGAGTTCCAAACCGCCTCTAGAAGCATCATCAGCACAAGAAATGTGTGTCAGGAGTTTAATGAAATGGGTTTTCATGGCTGAGCAGCTGCACACAAGCCTAAGATCACGATACGCAATGCCAAATGTCGGCTGGAGTGGTGTAAAGCGCTGCCACTGGACTCTGGAGCAGTGGAATCGTGTTCTCTGGAGGGATGAATTAGGCTTTGCTATCTAGCAGTCTGATGGATCAATCTGTGTTTGATGGATGCCAGGAGAACGTTACCGACTGGAACTCATAGTGCCTACACTAAACTTGGGTGGAGGAGGGATGATGGGCTGGGCTGTTTTTCAGGGTTTGGACCCCTCAGTTCCAGTGAAGGGTGATGTTGATGCTATAGCACAAAGACATTGTACACAACCATAGGCTTCCAACACTGTGGCAACTGTTTTGGGAAGACCCTTTCCTGTTCCAGCATGACTGAGCCCCTGTGCACAAAGTGAGCTCAATAAAGACATGGAATGGCCAGATTGGTGTGGAGGAACTCCAGTGGCCTGCACAGAGCCCTGACCTCAACCCCACTGAACGCTTTTGGGATGAACTGAAAAGTTGACTGCGATTCCAGGCCCTCTCGTCCAACATCAGTGTCTGACCTCACAAATGCTCTTTTGAGCCCAAATTCCTAGAAACACACTCCAAAATCTTGTGGAAGCCTCCCCAGAGCAGTGAAGGCTTGCAAAGGGGGGCAAACCCCAATTAATGCCTAAGGTCTTGGAATGGGACGTCCAACAAGCTCGTATAGGTGTGATGGCCAGGTGTCTACATATTTTTGGCCAAATAGTGTACATTAATCCTCCTACACAGGACCCAAAGAGTTCTTTGGAGCAAGATGATTAAACAGCCTTTCAGTTGAGGCTTCTAACTTCACAGAAGCCATAAAATGCATCGTCAGCCTGTTTTGAAGATCCCTCAGTTAAACTATCCACTTTTTCTTCATAAACACTGATGGAATATATTTCCATGTTAGTGTGCACGATTACAAAACTAGAAGTGAGCTGGATTTCTGCCTTCGTGGGCGAGCAAGTCAGTATTTATTTTAGTGATTTTATTGTTTTTAAATACTAGATCTGATAGATGCTGTCTGTCTGTTTTATCTCAGCACAAGTGAGGTGTGAACTGTTTTCACAGCGGGGGGTTCTCACCCCTCCCCTTCCAGCCCTCACTGCTCCACAGAACAGAGTCTCAACATTTCACACCCAGTGAGCCAACAGTGTCCTAGTTAATCTGATCACAGGGTTGCAGGAAAAAATGTTATTTGATTATATTTAAAAATATTCTAGTTAATTTCCCTTCCACCTGCAGAATCACCACTAAGGGGCCTGCACTCAAACCTCACTGAAATGTGTGGAGAAATTCGTGCAGACTCTACACATTTAACCGATGCTGCATTTGCAATTAGAAGAGAAGATATTTTATTATTATTTGAATTTGATGAAGTTACTGTTGTTTATTTTAGGGAGACGACAGTCCAACTTTGAAGGTTACATAAGTCTTTTGCAAAGAAAAGGAATGTAACTGTACCCTTTTCCAAACCTAATGATTTAAATAAAGAGCCTGGAGTTAAGCCAGGGTGTAGAGAGTCGATGCAATTTAAAAGATAGCTTCATATACCAAACCTGAAGTAGGAAATCTGGGTGTGATCTTAGACTCTGAGCTCTGTTTAATCTGCATGTAAACAGTCACTAAAGCAGCTTTTTATCATCTGAGAAGTTCAGCCTTTTCTCTCTCAGAGCGACGCAGAGAAACTTGTTCATGCATTTGTTACAGCAGAGTTGATCACTGTAATAATCTTCTCACTGAACTTCCTAAGAAAACAGTTCATCCTTACAACTCATACAAAATACAGCAGCATCAACAAAAACAACACAGAGATCAGATCAGTCCTGCTTTAAAAGAGCTGCACTGGCTGTCTGTATCATTCAGGATAGAGTTTAAAGTTCTGCTACTAGTTTTTAAAGCTCAAAATGACCTTAAAGCACTGCTGACATCACAGAGTGTTTGTCTGTTTATGATCTTAGATCTGCAGATACTAAACTACAAACACCTTCAGTAAAACACAGAAAACGTGGAGAGACTCTTTCAGTTATTCTGCTTCTAAACTGTGGAGCTCAGTTCACAACCAGACACTATCGTGACAGAAATATAATCAGAGTGAAGGGAATAAAAGGCCTGCAGGGAAAATGGAAACTAAAAACTGCCTGAGGTCCAGTCGTATCTGCACAGACGCCAGACCGAAAATAGGCAGAGGAACAGAGTAAAGCAGCCGAAAGAAAGACAAAGAGTGTGAGAGAGACGAACGACAGTAAAACAGCCCACGGCTGGTGTGTGTTTGTGTGCGGCTCCAACACACAGGAACACCTGCAGCATCTGTCACACACTTCACTCCACACATCACTAACCTGGGCATGATGTCATCTCCGGATGCAGCTCAACACCTTCCCCTCCACTGGACAAATACACACACACACACACACACACACCACACACACACACACACACACACACTGCGCTCATCTCACACTCGACACACTGACACACAATCATAAATCACACGAAAGGAAACAATAACACCAGATACCTGTTTAAAGGAGCTTTTGTTCAGCTGAAGAGAAAGGTGTAGAGCTGAGCACTTGCTGGCTGCTGAAAACGACCTGCTGGGGAGCAACGATATTTTTAAAATCACAAAAAATGTTCAGTGTATGCATTAAGGCATCATGATACTGTAAAGCAAAACTGTGATAATGTGCATCGTGGGGAGTTCACGGTAACTTTCTACATGAACCCAACATAACATTGACACAACATGACATGGCAGATGCCAAATGCTGTCCTGAGCTGTCATAACAGATCATTTCCAGTAATATAACAGTGTCACGTTACTGTTACCAGTAATTGTCATGACATAAGTTATAATCATGTGTGTCATAACATTGAGTACATTTATCAAGAATCAGCATATAACATAAACATTAATATCATCAAACATTATGGCATCTATCGCTATCATGACACTATCATGTTTGATGATGTGTGTGTATATATATATATATATATATATATATATATATCTGTCATCACAACCAATGACACCTGTTTACGACAGGCTTATGCTAATGTTATGTAGGGTTCAAGCACGAGAATTGACATCATATTACAATCATTTTAACCCTCTACAGCATGAATTATTAAGCATGATAAAAATGTTTTAATATGTAAATAATGGAAATATTTAAAATATTTATTTATAAAAATTAAATGGGGTATTTGGTAAATTGTGTGCAATCGTACCTTAACACTGTAAAATCTAAAAAAAAAGCACCATAAAATCTAATTTTTCTCTAAAAACATCCTTTTATTTAAAAAACAAGAACAAATCCAACTTATACTTGCAGTGAAATGTGTGACCCAATATTTGCAAATATTTAAATTAATACGACTTCAATTGGTATTTGGAATATATAGTAATAACTGCATCACAACATCATGTGATGTGATGTAGTATTAGTCCTTTCAAAGTAAAAGACCCTTTTCCCACAATTAAATAGGAAAACACAGATTTTATTCCTGCTTTTCAGTAAAATTGAGATAAAGTAACTGTTGCCATATGGCAACACTGTGCAATACAGGGTTAAACATGTACCTTCAGCAAATTGGTTTTATATTATTAAATACAGTGAGTCCAAAGTTATGAACAGTTCTGTCCGGTTCTACTAAGAGACATTACAATTCCGTGGTCACCATCAAAGGCTGTTTGTGTTAATGTGCCTATTGATAAATGTAAATGAGCTCTGTTCTGATTACTGGAATAAGGCTTTATAAATGTCTGTGTAGTTTTATGTTAGTTATGATGAAGGTCTTATGAAATTGCTATGTAGTGCTGCCAAAAACACTACATATGCTTCAGACTCTAACTGTCCACTGGCTGGGTGGAGCTATGAGGGAGGTTTTTCTAATAAAGTGGCCATTAAGAAATGCCCAACATCAAATAGGATACAGAAAATGATCTGGGCTCCATTCTTTTTCCTGTTTTCTAGTTTGGCTAGTGCTCACTCACTGTGGCACTCGCTCTCTCTCTCTCTCTCTCTCGCGCTCTTTCTCTCTTTGTCCTCTGAGGTCAGCATCTTTCCTCCCTCTGTTGTAGTTGTGTATATGGTCCCTCAGCAAGACTCCATCAGCATGGTGAGCAGTGCTTTGCTGAAAGGAAAAAGAGGAGGGAGAGTGTTTTATGCACCAAGGAACACTTTATACCCCCAACAAAAGACCCCCCACTCCCCCTCTCCAAGACTCAAAAGCCCCACAAGCCGTGCAACCTGCCTCGCCGCTCTGACCACTGATTTCCACATCAGTTCAAAGCCTGAAAATATTTTTTGGACAATAAATGATTTGTACTCAAATAATTTTTTTGCACTACAGGCAAAAAAATATGCAAGCGATCATGTCGTCACTGTCGGAGCAAAACCTTGTATCTCCATAATGGGAACTTTACAGGAGAGGGGATGTTTTTAATTAAATTTGTAATGAAAGTTAATGGAATAATACTTTTTCCTGTGTAATTTTGGCTCATTTCTGTTATTCTGTTCATGAAATCTTAACAAAAGAAAAAGGATAACTGGACTTTTTACAAAATCTTAAAAATTTTTTTACAAAAAAAATGAAAAATAACAATAATGGAAACAAGGTTTTTGCATTAAGGTGATACAGAACATCTCCCATAAGTTTAAATGTAATATTTCTGCTTAAAAATATATTCTTATTAAATTGTACTTTTAAGATTTAATGCATGCTCTTCTCTTTTCAGCTTTTGGAGAATTTTGCATCACAGAAATTATGAATGGATGTTTTTCATATATTTCTTTTTTCTCTCTGTCATGCTGTGGAGAATTACCCAACAGCAAGACAGCAACACTGTGCTTTTTAAATTTCAGTAATATTTATAACGCAACACAGTTTAACTGAATGCTTAACAGGATGTTCTCATTGTTTGCAATGACTCTATTATGTATTATTCTAATGTGTTATAGACTAAAATGACTCTGTAGGGACTTTGTAGGGTCCTGTGGAGAAACTTAACTTGAGTAATCTTTCCAGTAGATACTTTCTTTCTCTTACTCAAGTAAATATTTAATCACTACTTTTACTTCTGCTTAAGTAATTGTTATTGTAAAGTAACAATACTTAAGCATAATTTTTGAGTACTCTTCCACCCAAATAAGTTCATGTTTATTATTATTATTAATAATAATAATAATAATAATAATAATAAACAATTCTTATACAAAGAAACATATTTTTCTTAAGAGCAGACTAAGTAACCATGGGCTGCTGAAGGAGGACAAGAAGTTTCAGTCAGCTACACTTGTTTATCGACCTTTCTATCAAACATAGTGGACTGAATACTTAGTGTTTCTATGTATTCAGACCTGAAACATTTACAAAGATTGTCATGATCTATTTAAACCCAAGGTATTAAATGAGATATATAGACTAAATCATATATATGATATATAAAATGTATAAACAACATATACATAATTAATAGGGTATGTTTTATTGGGAGGTGGTAAATTCTAACTTGTGAAATTAAAAACTTGCAAAACTAAAAAAAGATCTTTTTGAAAATGAATAAGCAATCCTTCTTTTAAAATCTTTCATTTAATAAAGATCTTTTTTAAATTTACTGATCTTTCTTTTAAAGTGAAGTTGAAAATTTTAGATTTATCATGACAGAAAACTTAAACTACTAAAAATTGCTGTCCTATGTTTTCATGTCACTACAGAAACACAGTGAGTTTTAGTATGTGGGCAGAGCCTTATTTTAGCCACACCCCTGCATTTTAGAGCAGGAAGTGAGGCTGCATCCCTGTCCCTCATGACCACATGGTGAGCAGTTAGATCCCTTTGTTTTGAACTAAATGTGTCCCAAAGTCTGGAAATCAGTGTGGAACATTAAGAATCGTCACTACTAAAACACAGATTTTCTGCAAATCATTAACTTTTTTTGTGTTTTTATGAAAAATATTAAGAGTTTATGTGTGTACAACTGTTCAAAGCTGTTTAGTAGTCATGCACTAGCTAGAGTTTTTGAGTTTTGCTCAAAATTAGCTAAAATTGTCACTGCTGAAACATTTGGTAATGTAGTGTTTTGATTATTTTGGTCAATTAAAAGTCCAAAATGTGTTTCCAACTCTGACTTTGAACCAGTTCAGTAGGATGATCCACGCATTATTTCATGTATTTGTTTTTTGTCATAAAATCATGAACATATAATTACAGCACCTTATAAGTAGCAATAATAATAATGCTAATTTCAGCTAGCGAATTTTAAAATTAGCTATGTGATTTCATGTGTTATGTTAGCGTCAGGCTAACGGTGCTCCACATTCACTTTCTCACACTAGTTTTAAATAAAATCAGGTTCTTCCATACAGTTACAAACATGCAGATGCCTGATCTATTAGTACACTCGGGTCCATGCAAGCAAAATAGCAGCACATTACTATTATTTATTTTATTTTATATGTTTATTTGACATAAACAATACAGATTATTACACAGAATGTAATATACATATAATGTATATAGGGCATCTACCTTAAGCTATTTTGCAGCCCCGGTCCCTCAAATGTAGAATTCAATTGTGCTGGTACGAGTGGATTAGACACAGCAGTGTCCACTCACTGTCCACTCTATTAGACACTCCTACCTTGTCAGTCCACCTTGTAGATGTAAAGTCAGAGACGATAGCTCATCTGCTGCTGCACAGTTTGTGTTGGTCATCCTCTAGGCCTTCATCAGTGGTCACAGGACGCTGCCCACAGGACGCTGTTGGCTGGATGTTTTTGGTTGGTGGACTATTCTCAGTCCAGCAGTGACACTGAGGTGTTTAAAAACTCCAGCAGCACTGCTGTGTCTGATCCACTCAGACCAGCACAACACACACTAACACACCACCACCAAATCAGTGTTACTGCAGTGCTGAGAATGACCAACCACCCAAATAGTACCTGCTCTGTGAGGGTCCATGGGGGTCCTGACCACTGAAGAACAGGGTAAAAGGGGGCTAACAAAGTATCAGAGAAACAGATGGACTACAGTCTGTAACTGTAGAACTACAAAGTGCACCTATATAGTAAGTGGAGCTGATAAAATGGACAATGAGCGTAGAAACGAGGAGGTGGTCAGAATGTTATGCCTGATTGGTGTGTGTGGTGTTTATGGTATTCATTGCTCATTTACAATATTCATGTTTCATTTTTAGTGAGACTCACTAACACAATCAACTAACTAACTCAGTGCTTTTGGTTCAAATCCTTAACTCTGCTTTTGCCTCCTTTCAGATGAGCTGAACTTTAAAAAGAGAAGAAAGAGAAAAGAGAAAGGAGAGAAAGAAGGGAAGAGAACGGAGGGGGGAGAGAAAAAGAGGAAGACAGAAAGAGAATAAGATGAAGAGAGAAAGAGGAAGTGATTGAGAGATAGACAGAAAGTGGACAAGATAGATGGAGAGAGAGAGAGAGAGTGGAAGGGGGGTGGGTAGGCCTTTGAATTGTGGAGTGGTGGAGGGGGGAAGCACAAAGACCAAAAACAACATGCAGGTACCTGCTTCTCCAGCCAGACATCAAAGAGTCTGCACCAGCTTATTTATACACACACACACACACACACACACACACACACACACACACACACACACACACAAAGCTCTCAGCATGAGAACGGTGGAGTGATGGTGTGATAAGGGTGTGGGAGACCTGTGACTGCAGCAAAGCACAAACAGCTCAGTGCTGTCTGACCAGAATGCAGTTCAGTGATTGGTGTTGGTTCTGCTAAAGCATGCGTCCCTGTAGAATGGCTTTGACTACCGCTGCCGGAGATGAGCGAGCGATGTCTGCAGCGCTTATCTAGTACACAGCTTACCTTCATAATACAGGCCTTTGATCTAACACTCCACGATTTGAAGATCCTGTTTACACTTTGCATTAATGTGTTTCATGTTTGAATCGTATCTGGAAAAGTTACTTTGACCAGACTCCATTCATACTTTTCATCAGTGGCATCTCTGAAACACATGGGGGGGCACAATAAACTGTCGGGGCAGCAGCGACTCGTCAATGAAACTCCACACAAACCTGATCAAACACAGACGCACTCCATCAATGAAATCAGACGGGAATATGAGTGATATGATAACGACATTAGGTCTCACAAGACTTTGTTATACAGCATCGCATTACAAACCCAAAGTAAACGATCATTATGGTCTGGAACTACACATCCAAAGCAACATATCACAGCAGGGAAACAGGCTTTCCGGGCTTTAGGAATAACACGACCTGTAATAATGCAGAATGACCCACAGTGACGGTCACTGCTCAGAAAGAAAAGATGCATGATGGTCTTTAATCTGGGCAAACTCGTCAAAAACTTTTCTCTTGAAGTTCATAATTCATGAGTGAATTCAACTGATAGCACAGCGAGGCCAGGCAAGGGAAGCAGAAGAGTGTTTTCAGCTACACTCACAGTTAGCCATGTTTTTTCTCTTGAACCTCTCTGGACTGAAGGAGCGTTTTTTTTGTCCTTTCCAGACTGAATGATGTTAATCTTCCGGCTGGTTTGTCCCAAACATTTCATTTCTAACTTCTGCTCTAATGGCTGGAACAAAATTGAACTTTTATTAAGTTTTCGACGAGTCTTTACATTGTCTTGCTAATAGGAGTAGCTACCACAGCTGATGAGGAACGATGGCTAGCTGTTTAGCAACGCCCATACTGTAAATGAGTCTTACAAAACGTCTGGACGTGTGTAAGTTTATTATGTTTTATTGGCTGCTCTCAACATGGAGCCAACGTGATCGGGCCCCACTGCCAGTTATTGAAGGCGAGTTGAACATGCGCAGAGTGTTTTTTAACTGCTCACGGTTAGACGAGCGCTGACGGACCCCACGCTCACCAAAGGAAGACTGCTAGGAGAAATAGGTCGCCTACTGGAATCTACAGAACAGATACAGGAAGATATTTGGGATGTATCAGACAGCCCTACCACTGTCATATGTAATAAACATGCAACAATGTTAGTTACAAAGAGACATATATATATTAATTGTGATACTGAATTATTGATCTTGTCGTGCACTGCTCCACAGCGACACCTGATGGGGCCAAGCCTGACCAGCCTCTAATGCTTTTCACTAAAATGTGTCCCCAGTTTGTCCAGATGAGAATCGAATTTACTTTTCAATCATAAAAAAATATCAACACGTTATCCCTGTTTTACTTTTGTTTAATTATTTTCTCTTTATGACAGGAGCCTGTTTAGTGCCTGTTTACACCTTGCATTAACACATGTTTTGTCTCTGGATCGTATCTGGATATACTTTGCCTGAATTCCATCTACACTTTTCAGTAACATGTGTCTGCTGACCAGGAGCACCCCACAAGCTCCGTGCCAGTCGTCTGACCCTCATTATTTGGTTCTTATTAAAGTCCCTCATGTTTTCACTCCACATTTCTGCCGTGTACAACACGTCGACTACAAGAACCGACAGTCGGCTTTCCGTTTAGCATCACCTAGATTTTAAAAGTGCCGTTATTATGACATAGTCAGCGTTATTAACTTCATTGGTGAGTGGTCAAAATATTTTGGGTCTAAAATGCACTATATGGACAAAAGTATTGGGACACCTACACATCACACCTACAGGAGCTTTTATGAGTCCCATTCTAAATCCATAGGCATTCATATGGAGTTGCCCCCCCTTTACAGCTCTAACAGCTTCCACTCTTCTGGGAAGCTTCTACAAGATGTTGGAGAGTGTCTGAGGGAATTTGTGTCCAGAAGAGCATTTGTGAGGTCAGACACTGATGTTGGACGAGAGGGTCTGGCTCACAATCTCCGCTCTAGTTCATCCCAAAGGTGTTTGATGGGGTTGAGGTCAGGGTTCTGTGAGGGCCAGTCAGGTTCTTCCATACCAAACTCAGCCAGCCAGGCCTTTATGGAGCTGCTTTGTGCACTGGGGCTCAGTCATGCTGGAACAGGAAAGGTTCTTCCCCAAACAAAGTTGGAAGCGTAGAATTGTCCAAAGTGTCTTGTTCTGCTGAAGCATTAAGATTCCCTTCACTGGAACTAAGGGTTCTAGATCAACCCCTGAAAAACAGCCCCATATCATCATCCCTCCTCCACCAAACTGTACAGCTGGCACAGTGCAGTCAGGCAGGTAACGTTCTCCTGGCATTTGCCAAACCCAGACTCGTCCATCAGACTGACAGATAGTAAAACGTGATTCGTCACTCCACAGAATACGTTTCCACTGATCCAGAGTCCAGT